>NW_028116898.1:0-48920 GCF_964273445.1 Streptopelia decaocto | reverse complement strand
TGACGTGAAATTGTAAACATGTGGCCATGGATTTTGAAAATTCTAGAGAGAATTTTAAAAGCTTCAACAGAATTTCAACAATTTTGAGAGGGATTGGAAAAGTTTCAATGGGAATGGGAAGAATTGGGACAAAAATTGGAAAATTTTTAAGGGACTTTGAAAAAATTTCAACTGGAATTTTAGCCATTTTTTGACGTGAAATTGTAAACATGTGGCCATGGATTTTGAAAATTCTAGAGAGAATTTTAAAAGCTTCAAGAGAATTTCAACAATTTTGAGAGGGATTTGAAAAGTTTCAATGGGAATGGGAAGAATTGGGACAAAAATTGGAAAATTTTTAAGGGACTTTGAAAAAATTTCAACTGGAATTTTAGCCATTTTTTGACATGAAATTGTAAACATGTGGACATGGATTTTGAAAATTCTAGAGAGAATTTTAAAAGCTTCAAGAGAATTTCAGCAATTTTGAGAGGGATTTGAAAAGTTTCAATGGGAATGGGAAGAATTGGGACAAAAATTGGAAAATTTTAAGGGACTTCGAAAAAATTTCAACTGGAATTTTAGCCATTTTTTTACGTGAAATTGTAAACATGTGGCCATGGATTTTGAAAATTCTAGAGAGAATTTTAAAAGCTTCAAGAGAATTTCAACAATTTTGAGAGGGATTTGAAAAGTTTCAATGGGAATGGGAAGAATTGGGACAAAAATTGGAAAATTTTTAAGGGACTTTGAAAAAATTTCAACTGGAATTTTAGCCATTTTTTGACGTGAAAATGTAAACATGTGGACATGGATTTTGAAAATTCTAGAGAGAATTTTAAAAGCTTCAAGAGAATTTCAACAATTTTGAGAGGGATTTGAAAAGTTTCAATGGGAATGGGAAGAATTGGGACAAAAATTGGAAAATTTTTAAGGGACTTTGAAAAAATTTCAACTGGAATTTTAGCCATTTTTTGACGTGAAATTGTAAACATGTGGCCATGGATTTTGAAAATTCTAGAGAGAATTTTAAAAGCTTCAAGAGAATTTCAACAATTTTGAGAGGGATTTGAAAAGTTTCAATGGGAATGGGAAGAATTGGGACAAAAATTGGAAAATTTTTAAGGGACTTTGAAAAAATTTCAACTGGAATTTTAGCCATTTTTTGACGTGAAATTGTAAACATGTGGCCATGGATTTTGAAAATTCTAGAGAGAATTTTAAAAGCTTCAAGAGAATTTCAACAATTTTGAGAGGGATTTGAAAAGTTTCAATGGGAATGGGAAGAATTGGGACAAAAATTGGAAAATTTTTAAGGGACTTTGAAAAAATTTCAACTGGAATTTTAGCCATTTTTTGACGTGAAATTGTAAACATGTGGCCATGGATTTTGAAAATTCTAGAGAGAATTTTAAAAGCTTCAACAGAATTTCAACAATTTTGAGAGGGATTTGAAAAGTTTCAATGGGAATGGGAAGAATTGGGACAAAAATTGGAAAATTTTTAAGGGACTTTGAAAAAATTTCAGCTGGAATTTTAGCAATTTTTTTACGTGAAATTGTAAACATGTGGACATGGATTTTGAAAATTCTAGAGAGAATTTTAAAAGCTTCAAGAGAATTTCAGCAATTTTGAGAGGGATTTGAAAAGTTTCAATGGGAATGGGAAGAATTGGGACAAAAATTGGAAAATTTTAAGGGACTTCGAAAAAATTTCAACTGGAATTTTAGCCATTTTTTGACGTGAAATTGTAAACATGTGGCCATGGATTTTGAAAATTCTAGAGAGAATTTTAAAAGCTTCAAGAGAATTTCAACAATTTTGAGAGGGATTTGAAAAGTTTCAATGGGAATGGGAAGAATTGGGACAAAAATTGGAAAATTTTTAAGGGACTTTGAAAAAATTTCAACTGGAATTTTAGCCATTTTTTGACGTGAAATTGTAAACATGTGGCCATGGATTTTGAAAATTCTAGAGAGAATTTTAAAAGCTTCAACAGAATTTCAACAATTTTGAGAGGGATTTGAAAAGTTTCAATGGGAATGGGAAGAATTGGGACAAAAATTGGAAAACTTTTAAGGGACTTTGAAAAAATTTCAACTGGAATTTTAGCCATTTTTTGACGTGAAATTGTAAACATGTGGACATGGATTTTGAAAATTCTAGAGAGAATTTTAAAAGCTTCAAGAGAATTTCAGCAATTTTGAGAGGGATTTGAAAAGTTTCAATGGGAATGGGAAGAATTGGGACAAAAATTGGAAAATTTTTAAGGGACTTCGAAAAAATTTCAACTGGAATTTTAGCCATTTTTTGACGTGAAATTGTAAACATGTGGCCATGGATTTTGAAAATTCTAGAGAGAATTTTAAAAGCTTCAAGAGAATTTCAACAATTTTGAGAGGGATTTGAAAAGTTTCAATGGGAATGGGAAGAATTGGGACAAAAATTGGAAAATTTTTAAGGGACTTTGAAAAAATTTCAACTGGAATTTTAGCCATTTCTTTACATGAAATTGTAAACATGTGGACATGGATTTTGAAAATTCTAGAGAGAATTTAAAAGCTTCAACAGAATTTCAACAATTTTGAGAGGGATTTGAAAAGTTTCAATGGGAATGGGAAGAATTGGGACAAAAATTGGAAAATTTTTAAGGGACTTTGAAAAAATTTCAACTGGAATTTTAGCCATTTTTTGACGTGAAATTGTAAACATGTGGCCATGGATTTTGAAAATTCTAGAGAGAATTTTAAAAGCTTCAACAGAATTTCAACAATTTTGAGAGGGATTTGAAAAGTTTCAATGGGAATGGGAAGAATTGGGACAAAAATTGGAAAATTTTTAAGGGACTTTGAAAAAATTTCAACTGGAATTTTAGCCATTTTTTGACATGAAATTGTAAACATGTGGACATGGATTTTGAAAATTCTAGAGAGAATTTTAAAAGCTTCAACAGAATTTCAACAATTTTGAGAGGGATTTGAAAAGTTTCAATGGGAATGGGAAGAATTGGGACAAAAATTGGAAAATTTTTAAGGGACTTTGAAAAAATTTCAACTGGAATTTTAGCAATTTTTTTATGTGAAATTGTAAACATGTGGCCATGGATGTTGAAAATTCTAGAGAGAATTTTAAAAGCTTCAAGAGAATTTCAACAATTTTGAGAGGGATTTGAAAAGTTTCAATGGGAATGGGAAGAATTGGGACAAAAATTGGAAAATTTTTAAGGGACTTTGAAAAAATTTCAACTGGAATTTTAGCCATTTTTTTATGTGAAATTGTAAACATGTGGACATGGATTTTGAAAATTCTAGAGAGAATTTTAAAAGCTTCAACAGAATTTCAACAATTTTGAGAGGGATTTGGAAAGTTTCAATGGGAATGGGAAGAATTGGGACAAAAATTGGAAAATTTTTAAGGGACTTTGAAAAAATTTCAACTGGAATTTTAACAATTTTTTTATGTGAAATTGTAAACATGTGGCCATGGATTTTGAAAATTCTAGAGAGAATTTTAAAAGCTTCAAGAGAATTTCAACAATTTTGAGAGGGATTTGAAAAGTTTCAATGGGAATGGGAAGAATTGGGACAAAAATTGGAAAATTTTTAAGGGACTTTGAAAAAATTTCAACTGGAATTTTAGCCATTTTTTGACGTGAAATTGTAAACATGTGGCCATGGATTTTGAAAATTCTAGAGAGAATTTTAAAAGCTTCAAGAGAATTTCAACAATTTTGAGAGGGATTTGAAAAGTTTCAATGGGAATGGGAAGAATTGGGACAAAAATTGGAAAATTTTTAAGGGACTTTGAAAAAATTTCAACTGGAATTTTAGCCATTTTTTGACGTGAAATTGTAAACATGTGGCCATGGATTTTGAAAATTCTAGAGAGAATTTTAAAAGCTTCAAGAGAATTTCAACAATTTTGAGAGGGATTTGAAAAGTTTCAATGGGAATGGGAAGAATTGGGACAAAAATTGGAAAATTTTTAAGGGACTTTGAAAAAATTTCAACTGGAATTTTAGCCATTTCTTTACATGAAATTGTAAACATGTGGACATGGATTTTGAAAATTCTAGAGAGAATTTTAAAAGCTTCAACAGAATTTCAACAATTTTGAGAGGGATTTGAAAAGTTTCAATGGGAATGGGAAGAATTGGGACAAAAATTGGAAAATTTTTAAGGGACTTTGAAAAAATTTCAACTGGAATTTTAGCCATTTTTTGACGTGAAATTGTAAACATGTGGCCATGGATTTTGAAAATTCTAGAGAGAATTTTAAAAGCTTCAACAGAATTTCAACAATTTTGAGAGGGATTTGAAAAGTTTCAATGGGAATGGGAAGAATTGGGACAAAAATTGGAAAATTTTTAAGGGACTTTGAAAAAATTTCAACTGGAATTTTAGCAATTTTTTGACGTGAAATTGTAAACATGTGGCCATGGATTTTGAAAATTCTAGAGAGAATTTTAAAAGCTTCAACAGAATTTCAACAATTTTGAGAGGGATTTGAAAAGTTTCAATGGGAATGGGAAGAATTGGGACAAAAATTGGAAAATTTTAAGGAACTTTGAAAAAATTTCAACTGGAATTTTAGCCAATTTTTTATGTGAAATTGTAAACATGTGGACATGGATTTTGAAAATTCTAGAGAGAATTTTAAAAGCTTCAACAGAATTTCAACAATTTTGAGAGGGATTTGAAAAGTTTCAATGGGAATGGGAAGAATTGGGACAAAATTGGAAAATTTTTAAGGGACTTTGAAAAAATTTCAACTGGAATTTTAGCCATTTTTTGACGTGAAATTGTAAACATGTGGACATGGATTTTGAAAATTCTAGAGAGAATTTTAAAAGCTTCAAGAGAATTTCAACAATTTTGAGAGGGATTTGAAAAGTTTCAATGGGAATGGGAAGAATTGGGACAAAAATAGGAAAATTTTTCAGGGACTTTGAAAAAATTTCAACTGGAATTTTAGCCATTTTTTGACGTGAAATTGTAAACATGTGGCCATGGATTTTGAAAATTCTAGAGAGAATTTTAAAAGCTTCAAGAGAATTTCAACAATTTTGAGAGGGATTTGAAAAGTTTCAATGGGAATGGGAAGAATTGGGACAAAAATTGGAAAATTTTTCAGGGACTTTGAAAAAATTTCAACTGGAATTTTAGCAATTTTTTGACGTGAAATTGTAAACATGTGGCCATAGATTTTGAAAATTCTAGAGAGAATTTTAAAAGCTTCAAGAGAATTTCAACAATTTTGAGAGGGATTTGAAAAGTTTCAATGGGAATGGGAAGAATTGGGACAAAAATTGGAAATTTTTTAAGGGACTTTGAAAAAATTTCAACTGGAATTTTAGCCATTTTTGACGTGAAATTGTAAACATGTGGCCATGGATTTTGAAAATTCTAGAGAGAATTTTAAAAGCTTCAAGAGAATTTCAACAATTTTGAGAGGGATTTGAAAAGTTTCAATGGGAATGGGAAGAATTGGGACAAAAATTGGAAAATTTTTAAGGGACTTTGAAAAAATTTCAACTGAATTTTAGCCATTTTTTGACGTGAAATTGTAAACATGTGGCCATGGATTTTGAAAATTCTAGAGAGAATTTTAAAAGCTTCAAGAGAATTTCAACAATTTTGAGAGGGATTTGAAAAGTTTCAATGGGAATGGGAAGAATTGGGACAAAAATTGGAAAATTTTTAAGGGACTTTGAAAAAATTTCAACTGGAATTTTAGCCATTTTTTACGTGAAATTGTAAACATGTGGCCATGGATTTTGAAAATTCTAGAGAGAATTTTAAAAGCTTCAACAGAATTTCAACAATTTTGAGAGGGATTTGAAAAGTTTCAATGGGAATGGGAAGAATTGGGACAAAAATTGGAAAATTTTGAAGGGACTTTGAAAAAATTTCAACTGGAATTTTAGCCATTTTTTTGACGTGAAATTGTAAACATGTGGCCATGGATTTTGAAAATTCTAGAGAGAATTTTAAAAGCTTCAAGAGAATTTCAACAATTTTGAGAGGGATTTGAAAAGTTTCAATGGGAATGGAAGAATTGGGACAAAAATTGGAAAATTTTTAAGGGACTTTGAAAAAATTTCAACTGGAATTTTAACAATTTTTTTACGTGAAATTGTAAACATGTGGCCATGGATTTTGAAAATTCTAGAGAGAATTTTAAAAGCTTCAAGAGAATTTCAACAATTTGAGAGGGATTTGAAAAGTTTCAATGGGAATGGGAAGAATTGGGACAAAAATTGGAAAATTTTTCAGGGACTTTGAAAAAATTTCAACTGGAATTTTAGCCATTTTTTGACGTGAAATTGTAAACATGTGGCCATGGATTTTGAAAATTCTAGAGAGAATTTTAAAAGCTTCAAGAGAATTTCAACAATTTTGAGAGGGATTTGAAAAGTTTCAATGGGAATGGGAAGAATTGGGACAAAAATTGGAAAATTTTAAGGGACTTTGAAAAAATTTCAACTGGAATTTTAGCAATTTTTTTACGTGAAATTGTAAACATGTGGCCATGGATTTTGAAAATTCTAGAGAGAATTTTAAAAGCTTCAAGAGAATTTCAACAATTTTGAGAGGGATTTGAAAGTTTCAATGGGAATGGGAAGAATTGGGACAAAAATTGGAAAATTTTTAAGGGACTTTGAAAAAATTTCAACTGGAATTTTAGCCATTTTTTGACGTGAAATTGTAAACATGTGGCCATGGATTTTGAAAATTCTAGAGAGAATTTTAAAAGCTTCAACAGAATTTCAACAATTTTGAGAGGGATTTGAAAAGTTTCAATGGGAATGGGAAGAATTGGGACAAAAATTGGAAAATTTTTAAGGGACTTTGAAAAAATTTCAGCTGGAATTTTAGCAATTTTTTGACGTGAAATTGTAAACATGTGGCCATGGATTTTGAAAATTCTAGAGAGAATTTTAAAAGCTTCAAGAGAATTTCAGCAATTTTGAGAGGGATTTGAAAAGTTTCAATGGGAATGGGAAGAATTGGGACAAAAATTGGAAAATTTTAAGGGACTTCGAAAAAATTTCAGCTGGAATTTTAGCCATTTTTTTACGTGAAATTGTAAACATGTGGCCATGGATTTTGAAAATTCTAGAGAGAATTTTAAAAGCTTCAAGAGAATTTCAACAATTTTGAGAGGGATTTGAAAAGTTTCAATGGGAATGGGAAGAATTGGGACAAAAATTGGAAAATTTTTAAGGGACTTTGAAAAAATTTCAACTGGAATTTTAGCCATTTTTTGACGTGAAATTGTAAACATGTGGCCATGGATTTTGAAAATTCTAGAGAGAATTTTAAAAGCTTCAAGAGAATTTCAACAATTTTGAGAGGGATTTGAAAAGTTTCAATGGGAATGGGAAGAATTGGGACAAAAATTGGAAAATTTTTAAGGGACTTTGAAAAAATTTCAACTGGAATTTTAGCCATTTCTTTACATGAAATTGTAAACATGTGGACATGGATTTTGAAAATTCTAGAGAGAATTTTAAAAGCTTCAACAGAATTTCTACAATTTTGAGAGGGATTTGAAAAGTTTCAATGGGAATGGGAAGAATTGGGACAAAAATTGGAAAATTTTGAAGGGACTTTGAAAAAATTTCAACTGGAATTTTAGCCATTTTTTGACGTGAAATTGTAAACATGTGGCCATGGATTTTGAAAATTCTAGAGAGAATTTTAAAAGCTTCAAGAGAATTTCAACAATTTTGAGAGGGATTTGAAAAGTTTCAATGGGAATGGGAAGAATTGGGACAAAAATTGGAAAATTTTTAAGGGACTTTGAAAAAATTTCAACTGGAATTTTAGCCATTTTTTGACGTGAAATTGTAAACATGTGGCCATGGATTTTGAAAATTCTAGAGAGAATTTTAAAAGCTTCAACAGAATTTCAACAATTTTGAGAGGGATTTGAAAAGTTTCAATGGGAATGGGAAGAATTGGGACAAAAATTGGAAAATTTTTAAGGGACTTTGAAAAAATTTCAACTGGAATTTTAGCAATTTTTTGACGTGAAATTGTAAACATGTGGCCATGGATTTTGAAAATTCTAGAGAGAATTTTAAAAGCTTCAACAGAATTTCAACAATTTT
This sequence comes from Streptopelia decaocto, assembly GCF_964273445.1. Classification (NCBI taxonomy): domain Eukaryota; kingdom Metazoa; phylum Chordata; class Aves; order Columbiformes; family Columbidae; genus Streptopelia; species Streptopelia decaocto. Next base: position 40,825 of record NW_028116898.1, on the reverse strand, counting down.
GAGAGGGATTTGAAAAGTTTCAATGGGAATGGGAAGAATTGGGACAAAAATTGGAAAATTTTTAAGGAACTTTGAAAAAATTTCAACTGGAATTTTAGCCATTTTTTTATGTGAAATTGTAAACATGTGGACATGGATTTTGAAAATTCTAGAGAGAATTTTAAAAGCTTCAACAGAATTTCAACAATTTTGAGAGGGATTTGAAAAGTTTCAATGGGAATGGGAAGAATTGGGACAAAAATTGGAAAATTTTTAAGGGACTTTGAAAAAATTTCAACTGGAATTTTAGCCATTTTTTGACGTGAAATTGTAAACATGTGGACATGGATTTTGAAAATTCTAGAGAGAATTTTAAAAGCTTCAAGAGAATTTCAACAATTTTGAGAGGGATTTGAAAAGTTTCAATGGGAATGGGAAGAATTGGGACAAAAATAGGAAAATTTTTCAGGGACTTTGAAAAAATTTCAACTGGAATTTTAGCCATTTTTTGACGTGAAATTGTAAACATGTGGCCATGGATTTTGAAAATTCTAGAGAGAATTTTAAAAGCTTCAAGAGAATTTCAACAATTTTGAGAGGGATTTGAAAAGTTTCAATGGGAATGGGAAGAATTGGGACAAAAATTGGAAAATTTTTCAGGGACTTTGAAAAAATTTCAACTGGAATTTTAGCAATTTTTTGACGTGAAATTGTAAACATGTGGCCATAGATTTTGAAAATTCTAGAGAGAATTTTAAAAGCTTCAAGAGAATTTCAACAATTTTGAGAGGGATTTGAAAAGTTTCAATGGGAATGGGAAGAATTGGGACAAAAATTGGAAAATTTTTAAGGGACTTTGAAAAAATTTCAACTGGAATTTTAGCCATTTTTTGACGTGAAATTGTAAACATGTGGACATGGATTTTGAAAATTCTAGAGAGAATTTTAAAAGCTTCAAGAGAATTTCAACAATTTTGAGAGGGATTTGAAAAGTTTCAATGGGAATGGGAAGAATTGGGACAAAAATTGGAAATTTTTTAAGGGACTTTGAAAAAATTTCAACTGGAATTTTAGCCATTTTTTGACGTGAAATTGTAAACATGTGGCCATGGATTTTGAAAATTCTAGAGAGAATTTTAAAAGCTTCAAGAGAATTTCAACAATTTTGAGAGGGATTTGAAAAGTTTCAATGGGAATGGGAAGAATTGGGACAAAAATTGGAAAATTTTTAAGGGACTTTGAAAAAATTTCAACTGGAATTTTAGCCATTTTTTGACGTGAAATTGTAAACATGTGGCCATGGATTTTGAAAATTCTAGAGAGAATTTTAAAAGCTTCAAGAGAATTTCAACAATTTTGAGAGGGATTTGAAAAGTTTCAATGGGAATGGGAAGAATTGGGACAAAAATTGGAAAATTTTTAAGGGACTTTGAAAAAATTTCAACTGGAATTTTAGCCATTTTTTACGTGAAATTGTAAACATGTGGCCATGGATTTTGAAAATTCTAGAGAGAATTTTAAAAGCTTCAAGAGAATTTCAACAATTTTGAGAGGGATTTGAAAAGTTTCAATGGGAATGGGAAGAATTGGGACAAAAATTGGAAAATTTTTAAGGGACTTTGAAAAAATTTCAACTGGAATTTTAGCCATTTTTTTATGTGAAATTGTAAACATGTGGCCATGGATTTTGAAAATTCTAGAGAGAATTTTAAAAGCTTCAAGAGAATTTCAACAATTTTGAGAGGGATTTGAAAAGTTTCAATGGGAATGGGAAGAATTGGGACAAAAATTGGAAAATTTTTAAGGGACTTTGAAAAAATTTCAACTGGAATTTTAACAATTTTTTTACGTGAAATTGTAAACATGTGGCCATGGATTTTGAAAATTCTAGAGAGAATTTTAAAAGCTTCAAGAGAATTTCAACAATTTTGAGAGGGATTTGAAAAGTTTCAATGGGAATGGGAAGAATTGGGACAAAAATTGGAAAATTTTTCAGGGACTTTGAAAAAATTTCAACTGGAATTTTAGCCATTTTTTGACGTGAAATTGTAAACATGTGGCCATGGATTTTGAAAATTCTAGAGAGAATTTTAAAAGCTTCAAGAGAATTTCAACAATTTTGAGAGGGATTTGAAAAGTTTCAATGGGAATGGGAAGAATTGGGACAAAAATTGGAAAATTTTTAAGGGACTTTGAAAAAATTTCAACTGGAATTTTAGCAATTTTTTTACGTGAAATTGTAAACATGTGGCCATGGATTTTGAAAATTCTAGAGAGAATTTTAAAAGCTTCAAGAGAATTTCAACAATTTTGAGAGGGATTTGAAAAGTTTCAATGGGAATGGGAAGAATTGGGACAAAAATTGGAAATTTTTTAAGGGACTTTGAAAAAATTTCAACTGGAATTTTAGCCATTTTTTGACGTGAAATTGTGAACATGTGGCCATGGATTTTGAAAATTCTAGAGAGAATTTTAAAAGCTTCAACAGAATTTCAACAATTTTGAGAGGGATTTGAAAAGTTTCAATGGGAATGGGAAGAATTGGGACAAAAATTGGAAAATTTTTAAGGGACTTTGAAAAAATTTCAACTGGAATTTTAGCCATTTTTTGACGTGAAATTGTAAACATGTGGCCATGGATTTTGAAAATTCTAGAGAGAATTTTAAAAGCTTCAACAGAATTTCAACAATTTTGAGAGGGATTTGAAAAGTTTCAATGGGAATGGGAAGAATTGGGACAAAAATTGGAAAATTTTTAAGGGACTTTGAAAAAATTTCAGCTGGAATTTTAGCAATTTTTTTACGTGAAATTGTAAACATGTGGACATGGATTTTGAAAATTCTAGAGAGAATTTTAAAAGCTTCAAGAGAATTTCAGCAATTTTGAGAGGGATTTGAAAAGTTTCAATGGGAATGGGAAGAATTGGGACAAAAATTGGAAAATTTTAAGGGACTTCGAAAAAATTTCAACTGGAATTTTAGCCATTTTTTGACGTGAAATTGTAAACATGTGGCCATGGATTTTGAAAATTCTAGAGAGAATTTTAAAAGCTTCAACAGAATTTCAACAATTTTGAGAGGGATTGGAAAAGTTTCAATGGGAATGGGAAGAATTGGGACAAAAATTGGAAAATTTTTAAGGGACTTTGAAAAAATTTCAACTGGAATTTTAGCCATTTTTTGACGTGAAATTGTAAACATGTGGCCATGGATTTTGAAAATTCTAGAGAGAATTTTAAAAGCTTCAAGAGAATTTCAACAATTTTGAGAGGGATTTGAAAAGTTTCAATGGGAATGGGAAGAATTGGGACAAAAATTGGAAAATTTTTTAAGGGACTTTGAAAAAATTTCAACTGGAATTTTAGCCATTTTTTGACGTGAAATTGTAAACATGTGGACATGGATTTTGAAAATTCTAGAGAGAATTTTAAAAGCTTCAAGAGAATTTCAGCAATTTTGAGAGGGATTTGAAAAGTTTCAATGGGAATGGGAAGAATTGGGACAAAAATTGGAAAATTTTAAGGGACTTCGAAAAAATTTCAACTGGAATTTTAGCCATTTTTTTACGTGAAATTGTAAACATGTGGCCATGGATTTTGAAAATTCTAGAGAGAATTTTAAAAGCTTCAAGAGAATTTCAACAATTTTGAGAGGGATTTGAAAAGTTTCAATGGGAATGGGAAGAATTGGGACAAAAATTGGAAAATTTTTAAGGGACTTTGAAAAAATTTCAACTGGAATTTTAGCCATTTCTTTACATGAAAATGTAAACATGTGGACATGGATTTTGAAAATTCTAGAGAGAATTTTAAAAGCTTCAAGAGAATTTCAACAATTTTGAGAGGGATTTGAAAAGTTTCAATGGGAATGGGAAGAATTGGGACAAAAATTGGAAAATTTTTAAGGGACTTTGAAAAAATTTCAACTGGAATTTTAGCCATTTTTTGACGTGAAATTGTAAACATGTGGCCATGGATTTTGAAAATTCTAGAGAGAATTTTAAAAGCTTCAACAGAATTTCAACAATTTTGAGAGGGATTTGAAAAGTTTCAATGGGAATGGGAAGAATTGGGACAAAAATTGGAAATTTTTTAAGGGACTTTGAAAAAATTTCAACTGGAATTTTAACAATTTTTTTATGTGAAATTGTAAACATGTGGCCATGGATTTTGAAAATTCTAGAGAGAATTTTAAAAGCTTCAAGAGAATTTCAACAATTTTGAGAGGGATTTGAAAAGTTTCAATGGGAATGGGAAGAATTGGGACAAAAATTGGAAAATTTTTAAGGGACTTTGAAAAAATTTCAACTGGAATTTTAGCCATTTTTTGACGTGAAATTGTAAACATGTGGCCATGGATTTTGAAAATTCTAGAGAGAATTTTAAAAGCTTCAACAGAATTTCAACAATTTTGAGAGGGATTTGAAAAGTTTCAATGGGAATGGGAAGAACTGGGACAAAAATTGGAAAATTTTTAAGGGACTTTGAAAAAATTTCAGCTGGAATTTTAGCAATTTTTTTACGTGAAATTGTAAACATGTGGACATGGATTTTGAAAATTCTAGAGAGAATTTTAAAAGCTTCAAGAGAATTTCAGCAATTTTGAGAGGGATTTGAAAAGTTTCAATGGGAATGGGAAGAATTGGGACAAAAATTGGAAAATTTTAAGGGACTTCGAAAAAATTTCAACTGGAATTTTAGCCATTTTTTGACGTGAAATTGTAAACATGTGGCCATGGATTTTGAAAATTCTAGAGAGAATTTTAAAAGCTTCAAGAGAATTTCAACAATTTTGAGAGGGATTTGAAAAGTTTCAATGGGAATGGGAAGAATTGGGACAAAAATTGGAAAATTTTTAAGGGACTTTGAAAAAATTTCAACTGGAATTTTAGCCATTTTTTGACGTGAAATTGTAAACATGTGGCCATGGATTTTGAAAATTCTAGAGAGAATTTTAAAAGCTTCAACAGAATTTCAACAATTTTGAGAGGGATTTGAAAAGTTTCAATGGGAATGGGAAGAATTGGGACAAAAATTGGAAAACTTTTAAGGGACTTTGAAAAAATTTCAACTGGAATTTTAGCCATTTTTTGACGTGAAATTGTAAACATGTGGACATGGATTTTGAAAATTCTAGAGAGAATTTTAAAAGCTTCAAGAGAATTTCAGCAATTTTGAGAGGGATTTGAAAAGTTTCAATGGGAATGGGAAGAATTGGGACAAAAATTGGAAAATTTTTAAGGGACTTCGAAAAAATTTCAACTGGAATTTTAGCCATTTTTTGACGTGAAATTGTAAACATGTGGCCATGGATTTTGAAAATTCTAGAGAGAATTTTAAAAGCTTCAAGAGAATTTCAACAATTTTGAGAGGGATTTGAAAAGTTTCAATGGGAATGGGAAGAATTGGGACAAAAATTGGAAAATTTTTAAGGGACTTTGAAAAAATTTCAACTGGAATTTTAGCCATTTCTTTACATGAAATTGTAAACATGTGGACATGGATTTTGAAAATTCTAGAGAGAATTTAAAAGCTTCAACAGAATTTCAACAATTTTGAGAGGGATTTGAAAAGTTTCAATGGGAATGGGAAGAATTGGGACAAAAATTGGAAAATTTTTAAGGGACTTTGAAAAAATTTCAACTGGAATTTTAGCCATTTTTTGACGTGAAATTGTAAACATGTGGCCATGGATTTTGAAAATTCTAGAGAGAATTTTAAAAGCTTCAACAGAATTTCAACAATTTTGAGAGGGATTTGAAAAGTTTCAATGGGAATGGGAAGAATTGGGACAAAAATTGGAAAATTTTTAAGGGACTTTGAAAAAATTTCAACTGGAATTTTAGCCATTTTTTGACATGAAATTGTAAACATGTGGACATGGATTTTGAAAATTCTAGAGAGAATTTTAAAAGCTTCAACAGAATTTCAACAATTTTGAGAGGGATTTGAAAAGTTTCAATGGGAATGGGAAGAATTGGGACAAAAATTGGAAAATTTTTAAGGGACTTTGAAAAAATTTCAACTGGAAATTTAGCAATTTTTTTATGTGAAATTGTAAACATGTGGCCATGGATTTTGAAAATTCTAGAGAGAATTTTAAAAGCTTCAAGAGAATTTCAACAATTTTGAGAGGGATTTGAAAAGTTTCAATGGGAATGGGAAGAATTGGGACAAAAATTGGAAAATTTTTAAGGGACTTTGAAAAAATTTCAACTGGAATTTTAGCCATTTTTTTATGTGAAATTGTAAACATGTGGACATGGATTTTGAAAATTCTAGAGAGAATTTTAAAAGCTTCAACAGAATTTCAACAATTTTGAGAGGGATTTGGAAAGTTTCAATGGGAATGGGAAGAATTGGGACAAAAATTGGAAAATTTTTAAGGGACTTTGAAAAAATTTCAACTGGAATTTTAACAATTTTTTTATGTGAAATTGTAAACATGTGGCCATGGATTTTGAAAATTCTAGAGAGAATTTTAAAAGCTTCAAGAGAATTTCAACAATTTTGAGAGGGATTTGAAAAGTTTCAATGGGAATGGGAAGAATTGGGACAAAAATTGGAAAATTTTTAAGGGACTTTGAAAAAATTTCAACTGGAATTTTAGCCATTTTTTGACGTGAAATTGTAAACATGTGGCCATGGATTTTGAAAATTCTAGAGAGAATTTTAAAAGCTTCAAGAGAATTTCAACAATTTTGAGAGGGATTTGAAAAGTTTCAATGGGAATGGGAAGAATTGGGACAAAAATTGGAAAATTTTTAAGGGACTTTGAAAAAATTTCAACTGGAATTTTAGCCATTTTTTGACGTGAAATTGTAAACATGTGGCCATGGATTTTGAAAATTCTAGAGAGAATTTTAAAAGCTTCAAGAGAATTTCAACAATTTTGAGAGGGATTTGAAAAGTTTCAATGGGAATGGGAAGAATTGGGACAAAAATTGGAAAATTTTTAAGGGACTTTGAAAAAATTTCAACTGGAATTTTAGCCATTTCTTTACATGAAATTGTAAACATGTGGACATGGATTTTGAAAATTCTAGAGAGAATTTTAAAAGCTTCAACAGAATTTCAACAATTTTGAGAGGGATTTGAAAAGTTTCAATGGGAATGGGAAGAATTGGGACAAAAATTGGAAAATTTTTAAGGGACTTTGAAAAAATTTCAACTGGAATTTTAGCCATTTTTTGACGTGAAATTGTAAACATGTGGCCATGGATTTTGAAAATTCTAGAGAGAATTTTAAAAGCTTCAACAGAATTTCAACAATTTTGAGAGGGATTTGAAAAGTTTCAATGGGAATGGGAAGAATTGGGACAAAAATTGGAAAATTTTTAAGGGACTTTGAAAAAATTTCAACTGGAATTTTAGCAATTTTTTGACGTGAAATTGTAAACATGTGGCCATGGATTTTGAAAATTCTAGAGAGAATTTTAAAAGCTTCAAGAGAATTTCAACAATTTTGAGAGGGATTTGAAAAGTTTCAATGGGAATGGGAAGAATTGGGACAAAAATTGGAGAACTTTTAAGGGACTTTGAAAAAATTTCAACTGGAATTTTAGCCATTTTTTGACGTGAAATTGTAAGCATGTGGCCATGGATTTTGAAAATTCTAGAGAGAATTTTAAAAGCTTCAAGAGAATTTCAACAATTTTGAGAGGGATTTGAAAAGTTTCAATGGGAATGGGAAGAATTGGGACAAAAATTGGAAAATTTTTAAGGGACTTTGAAAAAATTTCAACTGGAATTTTAGCCATTTTTTTACGTGAAGTTGTAAGCATGTGGACATGGATTTTGAAAATTCTAGAGAGAATTTTAATAGCTTCAACAGAATTTCAACAATTTTGAGAGGGATTTGAAAAGTTTCAATGGGAATGGGAAGAATTGGGACAAAAATTGGAAAATTTTTAAGGGACTTTGAAAAAATTTCAACTGGAATTTTAGCCTTTTTTTTACGTGAAATTGTAAACATGTGGCCATGGATTTTGAAAATTCTAGAGAGAATTTTAAAAGCTTCAAGAGAATTTCAACAATTTTGAGAGGGATTTGAAAAGTTTCAATGGGAATGGGAAGAATTGGGACAAAAATTGGAAAATTTTTCAGGGACTTTGAAAAAATTTCAACTGGAATTTTAGCCATTTTTTGACGTGAAATTGTAAACATGTGGCCATGGATTTTGAAAATTCTAGAGAGAATTTTAAAAGCTTCAGCAGAATTTCAACAATTTTGAGAGGGATTTGAAAAGTTTCAATGGGAATGGGAAGAATTGGGACAAAAATTGGAAAATTTTTAAGGGACTTTGAAAAAATTTCAACTGGAATTTTAGTAATTTTTTTACGTGAAATTGTAAACATGTGGCCATGGATTTTGAAAATTCTAGAGAGAATTTTAAAAGCTTCAACAGAATTTCAACAATTTTGAGAGGGATTTGAAAAGTTTCAATGGGAATGGGAAGAATTGGGACAAAAATTGGAAAATTTTTAAGGGACTTTGAAAGAATTTCAGCTGGAATTTTAGCATTTTTTTTACGTGAAATTGTAAACATGTGGACATGTATTTTGAAAATTCTAGAGAGAATTTTAAAAGCTTCAAGAGAATTTCAACAATTTTGAGAGGGATTTGAAAAGTTTCAATGGGAATGGGAAGAATTGGGACAAAAATTGGAAAACTTTTAAGGGACTTTGAAAAAATTTCAACTGGAATTTTAGCCATTTTTTGACGTGAAATTGTAAACATGTGGCCATGGATTCTGAAAATTCTAGAGAGAATTTTAAAAGCTTCAAGAGAATTTCAACAATTTTGAGAGGGATTTGAAAAGTTTCAATGGGAATGGGAAGAATTGGGACAAAAATTGGAAAATTTTTAAGGGACTTTGAAAAAATTTCAACTGGAATTTTAGCCATTTTTTGACGTGAAATTGTAAACATGTGGACATGGATTTTGAAAATTCTAGAGAGAATTTTAAAAGCTTCAAGAGAATTTCAACAATTTTGAGAGGGATTTGAAAAGTTTCAATGGGAATGGGAAGAATTGGGACAAAAATTGGAAAATTTTTAAGGGACTTTGAAAAAATTTCAACTGGAATTTTAGCCATTTTTTGACGTGAAATTGTAAACATGTGGCCATGGATTTTGAAAATTCTAGAGAGAATTTTAAAAGCTTCAAGAGAATTTCAACAATTTTGAGAGGGATTTGAAAAGTTTCAATGGGAATGGGAAGAATTGGGACAAAAATTGGAAAATTTTTAAGGGACTTTGAAAAAATTTCAACTGGAATTTTAGCCATTTTTTGACGTGAAATTGTAAACATGTGGCCATGGATTTTGAAAATTCTAGAGAGAATTTTAAAAGCTTCAAGAGAATTTCAACAATTTTGAGAGGGATTTGAAAAGTTTCAATGGGAATGGGAAGAATTGGGACAAAAATTGGAAAATTTTTAAGGGACTTTGAAAAAATTTCAACTGGAATTTTAGCCATTTTTTGACGTGAAATTGTAAACATGTGGCCATGGATTTTGAAAATTCTAGAGAGAATTTTAAAAGCTTCAAGAGAATTTCAACAATTTTGAGAGGGATTTGAAAAGTTTCAATGGGAATGGGAAGAATTGGGACAAAAATTGGAAAATTTTTAAGGGACTTTGAAAAAATTTCAACTGGAATTTTAGCCATTTTTTGACGTGAAATTGTAAACATGTGGCCATGGATTTTGAAAATTCTAGAGAGAATTTTAAAAGCTTCAACAGAATTTCAACAATTTTGAGAGGGATTTGAAAAGTTTCAATGGGAATGGGAAGAATTGGGACAAAAATTGGAAAATTTTTAAGGGACTTTGAAAAAATTTCAGCTGGAATTTTAGCAATTTTTTTACGTGAAATTGTAAACATGTGGACATGGATTTTGAAAATTCTAGAGAGAATTTTAAAAGCTTCAAGAGAATTTCAGCAATTTTGAGAGGGATTTGAAAAGTTTCAATGGGAATGGGAAGAATTGGGACAAAAATTGGAAAATTTTAAGGGACTTCGAAAAAATTTCAACTGGAATTTTAGCCATTTTTTGACGTGAAATTGTAAACATGTGGCCATGGATTTTGAAAATTCTAGAGAGAATTTTAAAAGCTTCAACAGAATTTCAACAATTTTGAGAGGGATTGGAAAAGTTTCAATGGGAATGGGAAGAATTGGGACAAAAATTGGAAAATTTTTAAGGGACTTTGAAAAAATTTCAACTGGAATTTTAGCCATTTTTTGACGTGAAATTGTAAACATGTGGCCATGGATTTTGAAAATTCTAGAGAGAATTTTAAAAGCTTCAAGAGAATTTCAACAATTTTGAGAGGGATTTGAAAAGTTTCAATGGGAATGGGAAGAATTGGGACAAAAATTGGAAAATTTTTAAGGGACTTTGAAAAAATTTCAACTGGAATTTTAGCCATTTTTTGACATGAAATTGTAAACATGTGGACATGGATTTTGAAAATTCTAGAGAGAATTTTAAAAGCTTCAAGAGAATTTCAGCAATTTTGAGAGGGATTTGAAAAGTTTCAATGGGAATGGGAAGAATTGGGACAAAAATTGGAAAATTTTAAGGGACTTCGAAAAAATTTCAACTGGAATTTTAGCCATTTTTTTACGTGAAATTGTAAACATGTGGCCATGGATTTTGAAAATTCTAGAGAGAATTTTAAAAGCTTCAAGAGAATTTCAACAATTTTGAGAGGGATTTGAAAAGTTTCAATGGGAATGGGAAGAATTGGGACAAAAATTGGAAAATTTTTAAGGGACTTTGAAAAAATTTCAACTGGAATTTTAGCCATTTTTTGACGTGAAAATGTAAACATGTGGACATGGATTTTGAAAATTCTAGAGAGAATTTTAAAAGCTTCAAGAGAATTTCAACAATTTTGAGAGGGATTTGAAAAGTTTCAATGGGAATGGGAAGAATTGGGACAAAAATTGGAAAATTTTTAAGGGACTTTGAAAAAATTTCAACTGGAATTTTAGCCATTTTTTGACGTGAAATTGTAAACATGTGGCCATGGATTTTGAAAATTCTAGAGAGAATTTTAAAAGCTTCAAGAGAATTTCAACAATTTTGAGAGGGATTTGAAAAGTTTCAATGGGAATGGGAAGAATTGGGACAAAAATTGGAAAATTTTTAAGGGACTTTGAAAAAATTTCAACTGGAATTTTAGCCATTTTTTGACGTGAAATTGTAAACATGTGGCCATGGATTTTGAAAATTCTAGAGAGAATTTTAAAAGCTTCAAGAGAATTTCAACAATTTTGAGAGGGATTTGAAAAGTTTCAATGGGAATGGGAAGAATTGGGACAAAAATTGGAAAATTTTTAAGGGACTTTGAAAAAATTTCAACTGGAATTTTAGCCATTTTTTGACGTGAAATTGTAAACATGTGGCCATGGATTTTGAAAATTCTAGAGAGAATTTTAAAAGCTTCAACAGAATTTCAACAATTTTGAGAGGGATTTGAAAAGTTTCAATGGGAATGGGAAGAATTGGGACAAAAATTGGAAAATTTTTAAGGGACTTTGAAAAAATTTCAGCTGGAATTTTAGCAATTTTTTTACGTGAAATTGTAAACATGTGGACATGGATTTTGAAAATTCTAGAGAGAATTTTAAAAGCTTCAAGAGAATTTCAGCAATTTTGAGAGGGATTTGAAAAGTTTCAATGGGAATGGGAAGAATTGGGACAAAAATTGGAAAATTTTAAGGGACTTCGAAAAAATTTCAACTGGAATTTTAGCCATTTTTTGACGTGAAATTGTAAACATGTGGCCATGGATTTTGAAAATTCTAGAGAGAATTTTAAAAGCTTCAAGAGAATTTCAACAATTTTGAGAGGGATTTGAAAAGTTTCAATGGGAATGGGAAGAATTGGGACAAAAATTGGAAAATTTTTAAGGGACTTTGAAAAAATTTCAACTGGAATTTTAGCCATTTTTTGACGTGAAATTGTAAACATGTGGCCATGGATTTTGAAAATTCTAGAGAGAATTTTAAAAGCTTCAACAGAATTTCAACAATTTTGAGAGGGATTTGAAAAGTTTCAATGGGAATGGGAAGAATTGGGACAAAAATTGGAAAACTTTTAAGGGACTTTGAAAAAATTTCAACTGGAATTTTAGCCATTTTTTGACGTGAAATTGTAAACATGTGGACATGGATTTTGAAAATTCTAGAGAGAATTTTAAAAGCTTCAAGAGAATTTCAGCAATTTTGAGAGGGATTTGAAAAGTTTCAATGGGAATGGGAAGAATTGGGACAAAAATTGGAAAATTTTTAAGGGACTTCGAAAAAATTTCAACTGGAATTTTAGCCATTTTTTGACGTGAAATTGTAAACATGTGGCCATGGATTTTGAAAATTCTAGAGAGAATTTTAAAAGCTTCAAGAGAATTTCAACAATTTTGAGAGGGATTTGAAAAGTTTCAATGGGAATGGGAAGAATTGGGACAAAAATTGGAAAATTTTTAAGGGACTTTGAAAAAATTTCAACTGGAATTTTAGCCATTTCTTTACATGAAATTGTAAACATGTGGACATGGATTTTGAAAATTCTAGAGAGAATTTAAAAGCTTCAACAGAATTTCAACAATTTTGAGAGGGATTTGAAAAGTTTCAATGGGAATGGGAAGAATTGGGACAAAAATTGGAAAATTTTTAAGGGACTTTGAAAAAATTTCAACTGGAATTTTAGCCATTTTTTGACGTGAAATTGTAAACATGTGGCCATGGATTTTGAAAATTCTAGAGAGAATTTTAAAAGCTTCAACAGAATTTCAACAATTTTGAGAGGGATTTGAAAAGTTTCAATGGGAATGGGAAGAATTGGGACAAAAATTGGAAAATTTTTAAGGGACTTTGAAAAAATTTCAACTGGAATTTTAGCCATTTTTTGACATGAAATTGTAAACATGTGGACATGGATTTTGAAAATTCTAGAGAGAATTTTAAAAGCTTCAACAGAATTTCAACAATTTTGAGAGGGATTTGAAAAGTTTCAATGGGAATGGGAAGAATTGGGACAAAAATTGGAAAATTTTTAAGGGACTTTGAAAAAATTTCAACTGGAATTTTAGCAATTTTTTTATGTGAAATTGTAAACATGTGGCCATGGATGTTGAAAATTCTAGAGAGAATTTTAAAAGCTTCAAGAGAATTTCAACAATTTTGAGAGGGATTTGAAAAGTTTCAATGGGAATGGGAAGAATTGGGACAAAAATTGGAAAATTTTTAAGGGACTTTGAAAAAATTTCAACTGGAATTTTAGCCATTTTTTTATGTGAAATTGTAAACATGTGGACATGGATTTTGAAAATTCTAGAGAGAATTTTAAAAGCTTCAACAGAATTTCAACAATTTTGAGAGGGATTTGGAAAGTTTCAATGGGAATGGGAAGAATTGGGACAAAAATTGGAAAATTTTTAAGGGACTTTGAAAAAATTTCAACTGGAATTTTAACAATTTTTTTATGTGAAATTGTAAACATGTGGCCATGGATTTTGAAAATTCTAGAGAGAATTTTAAAAGCTTCAAGAGAATTTCAACAATTTTGAGAGGGATTTGAAAAGTTTCAATGGGAATGGGAAGAATTGGGACAAAAATTGGAAAATTTTTAAGGGACTTTGAAAAAATTTCAACTGGAATTTTAGCCATTTTTTGACGTGAAATTGTAAACATGTGGCCATGGATTTTGAAAATTCTAGAGAGAATTTTAAAAGCTTCAAGAGAATTTCAACAATTTTGAGAGGGATTTGAAAAGTTTCAATGGGAATGGGAAGAATTGGGACAAAAATTGGAAAATTTTTAAGGGACTTTGAAAAAATTTCAACTGGAATTTTAGCCATTTTTTGACGTGAAATTGTAAACATGTGGCCATGGATTTTGAAAATTCTAGAGAGAATTTTAAAAGCTTCAAGAGAATTTCAACAATTTTGAGAGGGATTTGAAAAGTTTCAATGGGAATGGGAAGAATTGGGACAAAAATTGGAAAATTTTTAAGGGACTTTGAAAAAATTTCAACTGGAATTTTAGCCATTTCTTTACATGAAATTGTAAACATGTGGACATGGATTTTGAAAATTCTAGAGAGAATTTTAAAAGCTTCAACAGAATTTCAACAATTTTGAGAGGGATTTGAAAAGTTTCAATGGGAATGGGAAGAATTGGGACAAAAATTGGAAAATTTTTAAGGGACTTTGAAAAAATTTCAACTGGAATTTTAGCCATTTTTTGACGTGAAATTGTAAACATGTGGCCATGGATTTTGAAAATTCTAGAGAGAATTTTAAAAGCTTCAACAGAATTTCAACAATTTTGAGAGGGATTTGAAAAGTTTCAATGGGAATGGGAAGAATTGGGACAAAAATTGGAAAATTTTTAAGGGACTTTGAAAAAATTTCAACTGGAATTTTAGCAATTTTTTGACGTGAAATTGTAAACATGTGGCCATGGATTTTGAAAATTCTAGAGAGAATTTTAAAAGCTTCAACAGAATTTCAACAATTTTGAGAGGGATTTGAAAAGTTTCAATGGGAATGGGAAGAATTGGGACAAAAATTGGAAAATTTTTAAGGAACTTTGAAAAAATTTCAACTGGAATTTTAGCCAATTTTTTATGTGAAATTGTAAACATGTGGACATGGATTTTGAAAATTCTAGAGAGAATTTTAAAAGCTTCAACAGAATTTCAACAATTTTGAGAGGGATTTGAAAAGTTTCAATGGGAATGGGAAGAATTGGGACAAAAATTGGAAAATTTTTAAGGGACTTTGAAAAAATTTCAACTGGAATTTTAGCCATTTTTTGACGTGAAATTGTAAACATGTGGACATGGATTTTGAAAATTCTAGAGAGAATTTTAAAAGCTTCAAGAGAATTTCAACAATTTTGAGAGGGATTTGAAAAGTTTCAATGGGAATGGGAAGAATTGGGACAAAAATAGGAAAATTTTTCAGGGACTTTGAAAAAATTTCAACTGGAATTTTAGCCATTTTTTGACGTGAAATTGTAAACATGTGGACATGGATTTTGAAAATTCTAGAGAGAATTTTAAAAGCTTCAAGAGAATTTCAACAATTTTGAGAGGGATTTGAAAAGTTTCAATGGGAATGGGAAGAATTGGGACAAAAATTGGAAAATTTTTAAGGGACTTTGAAAAAATTTCAACTGGAATTTTAGCAATTTTTTGACGTGAAATTGTAAACATGTGGCCATAGATTTTGAAAATTCTAGAGAGAATTTTAAAAGCTTCAAGAGAATTTCAACAATTTTGAGAGGGATTTGAAAAGTTTCAATGGGAATGGGAAGAATTGGGACAAAAATTGGAAAATTTTTAAGGGACTTTGAAAAAATTTCAACTGGAATTTTAGCCATTTTTTGACGTGAAATTGTAAACATGTGGCCATGGATTTTGAAAATTCTAGAGAGAATTTTAAAAGCTTCAAGAGAATTTCAACAATTTTGAGAGGGATTTGAAAAGTTTCAATGGGAATGGGAAGAATTGGGACAAAAATTGGAAAATTTTTAAGGGACTTTGAAAAAATTTCAACTGGAATTTTAGCCATTTTTTGACGTGAAATTGTAAACATGTGGCCATGGATTTTGAAAATTCTAGAGAGAATTTTAAAAGCTTCAAGAGAATTTCAACAATTTTGAGAGGGATTTGAAAAGTTTCAATGGGAATGGGAAGAATTGGGACAAAAATTGGAAAATTTTTAAGGGACTTTGAAAAAATTTCAACTGGAATTTTAGCCATTTTTTACGTGAAATTGTAAACATGTGGCCATGGATTTTGAAAATTCTAGAGAGAATTTTAAAAGCTTCAACAGAATTTCAACAATTTTGAGAGGGATTTGAAAAGTTTCAATGGGAATGGGAAGAATTGGGACAAAAATTGGAAAATTTTGAAGGGACTTTGAAAAAATTTCAACTGGAATTTTAGCCATTTTTTGACGTGAAATTGTAAACATGTGGCCATGGATTTTGAAAATTCTAGAGAGAATTTTAAAAGCTTCAAGAGAATTTCAACAATTTTGAGAGGGATTTGAAAAGTTTCCAATGGGAATGGGAAGAATTGGGACAAAAATTGGAAAATTTTTAAGGGACTTTGAAAAAATTTCAACTGGAATTTTAACAATTTTTTTACGTGAAATTGTAAACATGTGGCCATGGATTTTGAAAATTCTAGAGAGAATTTTAAAAGCTTCAAGAGAATTTCAACAATTTTGAGAGGGATTTGAAAAGTTTCAATGGGAATGGGAAGAATTGGGACAAAATTGGAAAATTTTTCAGGGACTTTGAAAAAATTTCAACTGGAATTTTAGCCATTTTTTGACGTGAAATTGTAAACATGTGGCCATGGATTTTGAAAATTCTAGAGAGAATTTTAAAAGCTTCAAGAGAATTTCAACAATTTTGAGAGGGATTTGAAAAGTTTCAATGGGAATGGGAAGAATTGGGACAAAAATTGGAAAATTTTTAAGGGACTTTGAAAAAATTTCAACTGGAATTTTAGCAATTTTTTTACGTGAAATTGTAAACATGTGGCCATGGATTTTGAAAATTCTAGAGAGAATTTTAAAAGCTTCAAGAGAATTTCAACAATTTTGAGAGGGATTTGAAAAGTTTCAATGGGAATGGGAAGAATTGGGACAAAAATTGGAAAATTTTTAAGGGACTTTGAAAAAATTTCAACTGGAATTTTAGCCATTTTTTGACGTGAAATTGTAAACATGTGGCCATGGATTTGAAAATTCTAGAGAGAATTTTAAAAGCTTCAACAGAATTTCAACAATTTTGAGAGGGATTTGAAAAGTTTCAATGGGAATGGGAAGAATTGGGACAAAAATTGGAAAATTTTTAAGGGACTTTGAAAAAATTTCAGCTGGAATTTTAGCAATTTTTTGACGTGAAATTGTAAACATGTGGCCATGGATTTTGAAAATTCTAGAGAGAATTTTAAAAGCTTCAAGAGAATTTCAGCAATTTTGAGAGGGATTTGAAAAGTTTCAATGGGAATGGGAAGAATTGGGACAAAAATTGGAAAATTTTAAGGGACTTCGAAAAAATTTCAGCTGGAATTTTAGCCATTTTTTACGTGAAATTGTAAACATGTGGCCATGGATTTTGAAAATTCTAGAGAGAATTTTAAAAGCTTCAAGAGAATTTCAACAATTTTGAGAGGGATTTGAAAAGTTTCAATGGGAATGGGAAGAATTGGGACAAAAAATTGGAAAATTTTTAAGGGACTTTGAAAAAATTTCAACTGGAATTTTAGCCATTTTTTGACGTGAAATTGTAAACATGTGGCCATGGATTTTGAAAATTCTAGAGAGAATTTTAAAAGCTTCAAGAGAATTTCAACAATTTTGAGAGGGATTTGAAAAGTTTCAATGGGAATGGGAAGAATTGGGACAAAAATTGGAAAATTTTTAAGGGACTTTGAAAAAATTTCAACTGGAATTTTAGCCATTTCTTTTACATGAAATTGTAAACATGTGGACATGGATTTTGAAAATTCTAGAGAGAATTTTAAAAGCTTCAACAGAATTTCTACAATTTTGAGAGGGATTTGAAAAGTTTCAATGGGAATGGGGAAGAATTGGGACAAAAATTGGAAAATTTTGAAGGGACTTTGAAAAAATTTCAACTGGAATTTTAGCCATTTTTTGACGTGAAATTGTAAACATGTGGCCATGGATTTTGAAAATTCTAGAGAGAATTTTAAAAGCTTCAAGAGAATTTCAACAATTTTGAGAGGGATTTGAAAAGTTTCAATGGGAATGGGAAGAATTGGGACAAAAATTGGAAAATTTTTAAGGGACTTTGAAAAAATTTCAACTGGAATTTTAGCCATTTTTTGACGTGAAATTGTAAACATGTGGCCATGGATTTTGAAAATTCTAGAGAGAATTTTAAAAGCTTCAACAGAATTTCAACAATTTTGAGAGGGATTTGAAAAGTTTCAATGGGAATGGGAAGAATTGGGACAAAAATTGGAAAATTTTTAAGGGACTTTGAAAAAATTTCAACTGGAATTTTAGCAATTTTTTGACGTGAAATTGTAAACATGTGGCCATGGATTTTGAAAATTCTAGAGAGAATTTTAAAAGCTTCAACAGAATTTCAACAATTTTGAGAGGGATTTGAAAAGTTTCAATGGGAATGGGAAGAATTGGGACAAAAATTGGAAAATTTTTAAGGAACTTTGAAAAAATTTCAACTGGAATTTTAGCCATTTTTTTATGTGAAATTGTAAACATGTGGACATGGATTTTGAAAATTCTAGAGAGAATTTTAAAAGCTTCAACAGAATTTCAACAATTTTGAGAGGGATTTGAAAAGTTTCAATGGGAATGGGAAGAATTGGGACAAAAATTGGAAAATTTTTAAGGGACTTTGAAAAAATTTCAACTGGAATTTTAGCCATTTTTTGACGTGAAATTGTAAACATGTGGACATGGATTTTGAAAATTCTAGAGAGAATTTTAAAAGCTTCAAGAGAATTTCAACAATTTTGAGAGGGATTTGAAAAGTTTCAATGGGAATGGGAAGAATTGGGACAAAAATAGGAAAATTTTTCAGGGACTTTGAAAAAATTTCAACTGGAATTTTAGCCATTTTTTGACGTGAAATTGTAAACATGTGGCCATGGATTTTGAAAATTCTAGAGAGAATTTTAAAAGCTTCAAGAGAATTTCAACAATTTTGAGAGGGATTTGAAAAGTTTCAATGGGAATGGGAAGAATTGGGACAAAAATTGGAAAATTTTTCAGGGACTTTGAAAAAATTTCAACTGGAATTTTAGCAATTTTTTGACGTGAAATTGTAAACATGTGGCCATAGATTTTGAAAATTCTAGAGAGAATTTTAAAAGCTTCAAGAGAATTTCAACAATTTTGAGAGGGATTTGAAAAGTTTCAATGGGAATGGGAAGAATTGGGACAAAAATTGGAAAATTTTTAAGGGACTTTGAAAAAATTTCAACTGGAATTTTAGCCATTTTTTGACGTGAAATTGTAAACATGTGGACATGGATTTTGAAAATTCTAGAGAGAATTTTAAAAGCTTCAAGAGAATTTCAACAATTTTGAGAGGGATTTGAAAAGTTTCAATGGGAATGGGAAGAATTGGGACAAAAATTGGAAATTTTTTAAGGGACTTTGAAAAAATTTCAACTGGAATTTTAGCCATTTTTTGACGTGAAATTGTAAACATGTGGCCATGGATTTTGAAAATTCTAGAGAGAATTTTAAAAGCTTCAAGAGAATTTCAACAATTTTGAGAGGGATTTGAAAAGTTTCAATGGGAATGGGAAGAATTGGGACAAAAATTGGAAAATTTTTAAGGGACTTTGAAAAAATTTCAACTGGAATTTTAGCCATTTTTTGACGTGAAATTGTAAACATGTGGCCATGGATTTTGAAAATTCTAGAGAGAATTTTAAAAGCTTCAAGAGAATTTCAACAATTTTGAGAGGGATTTGAAAAGTTTCAATGGGAATGGGAAGAATTGGGACAAAAATTGGAAAATTTTTAAGGGACTTTGAAAAAATTTCAACTGGAATTTTAGCCATTTTTTACGTGAAATTGTAAACATGTGGCCATGGATTTTGAAAATTCTAGAGAGAATTTTAAAAGCTTCAAGAGAATTTCAACAATTTTGAGAGGGATTTGAAAAGTTTCAATGGGAATGGGAAGAATTGGGACAAAAATTGGAAAATTTTTAAGGGACTTTGAAAAAATTTCAACTGGAATTTTAGCCATTTTTTTATGTGAAATTGTAAACATGTGGCCATGGATTTTGAAAATTCTAGAGAGAATTTTAAAAGCTTCAAGAGAATTTCAACAATTTTGAGAGGGATTTGAAAAGTTTCAATGGGAATGGGAAGAATTGGGACAAAAATTGGAAAATTTTTAAGGGACTTTGAAAAAATTTCAACTGGAATTTTAACAATTTTTTTACGTGAAATTGTAAACATGTGGCCATGGATTTTGAAAATTCTAGAGAGAATTTTAAAAGCTTCAAGAGAATTTCAACAATTTTGAGAGGGATTTGAAAAGTTTCAATGGGAATGGGAAGAATTGGGACAAAAATTGGAAAATTTTTCAGGGACTTTGAAAAAATTTCAACTGGAATTTTAGCCATTTTTTGACGTGAAATTGTAAACATGTGGCCATGGATTTTGAAAATTCTAGAGAGAATTTTAAAAGCTTCAAGAGAATTTCAACAATTTTGAGAGGGATTTGAAAAGTTTCAATGGGAATGGGAAGAATTGGGACAAAAATTGGAAAATTTTTAAGGGACTTTGAAAAAATTTCAACTGGAATTTTAGCAATTTTTTTACGTGAAATTGTAAACATGTGGCCATGGATTTTGAAAATTCTAGAGAGAATTTTAAAAGCTTCAAGAGAATTTCAACAATTTTGAGAGGGATTTGAAAAGTTTCAATGGGAATGGGAAGAATTGGGACAAAAATTGGAAAATTTTTAAGGGACTTTGAAAAAATTTCAACTGGAATTTTAGCCATTTTTTGACGTGAAATTGTAAACATGTGGCCATGGATTTTGAACATTCTAGAGAGAATTTTAAAAGCTTCAAGAGAATTTCAACAATTTTGAGAGGGATTTGAAAAGTTTCAATGGGAATGGGAAGAATTGGGACAAAAATTGGAAAATTTTTAAGGGACTTTGAAAAAATTTCAACTGGAATTTTAGCCATTTCTTTACATGAAATTGTAAACATGTGGACATGGATTTTGAAAATTCTAGAGAGAATTTTAAAAGCTTCAACAGAATTTCTACAATTTTGAGAGGGATTTGAAAAGTTTCAATGGGAATGGGAAGAATTGGGACAAAAATTGGAAAATTTTGAAGGGACTTTGAAAAAATTTCAACTGGAATTTTAGCCATTTTTTGACGTGAAATTGTAAACATGTGGCCATGGATTTTGAAAATTCTAGAGAGAATTTTAAAAGCTTCAAGAGAATTTCAACAATTTTGAGAGGGATTTGAAAAGTTTCAATGGGAATGGGAAGAATTGGGACAAAAATTGGAAAATTTTTAAGGGACTTTGAAAAAATTTCAACTGGAATTTTAGCCATTTTTTGACGTGAAATTGTAAACATGTGGCCATGGATTTTGAAAATTCTAGAGAGAATTTTAAAAGCTTCAACAGAATTTCAACAATTTTGAGAGGGATTTGAAAAGTTTCAATGGGAATGGGAAGAATTGGGACAAAAATTGGAAAATTTTTAAGGGACTTTGAAAAAATTTCAACTGGAATTTTAGCAATTTTTTGACGTGAAATTGTAAACATGTGGCCATGGATTTTGAAAATTCTAGAGAGAATTTTAAAAGCTTCAACAGAATTTCAACAATTTTGAGAGGGATTTGAAAAGTTTCAATGGGAATGGGAAGAATTGGGACAAAAATTGGAAAATTTTTAAGGAACTTTGAAAAAATTTCAACTGGAATTTTAGCCAATTTTTTATGTGAAATTGTAAACATGTGGACATGGATTTTGAAAATTCTAGAGAGAATTTTAAAAGCTTCAACAGAATTTCAACAATTTTGAGAGGGATTTGAAAAGTTTCAATGGGAATGGGAAGAATTGGGACAAAAATTGGAAAATTTTTAAGGGACTTTGAAAAAATTTCAACTGGAATTTTAGCCATTTTTTGACGTGAAATTGTAAACATGTGGACATGGATTTTGAAAATTCTAGAGAGAATTTTAAAAGCTTCAAGAGAATTTCAACAATTTTGAGAGGGATTTGAAAAGTTTCAATGGGAATGGGAAGAATTGGGACAAAAATAGGAAAATTTTTCAGGGACTTTGAAAAAATTTCAACTGGAATTTTAGCCATTTTTTGACGTGAAATTGTAAACATGTGGCCATGGATTTTGAAAATTCTAGAGAGAATTTTAAAAGCTTCAAGAGAATTTCAACAATTTTGAGAGGGATTTGAAAAGTTTCAATGGGAATGGGAAGAATTGGGACAAAAATTGGAAAATTTTTCAGGGACTTTGAAAAAATTTCAACTGGAATTTTAGCAATTTTTTGACGTGAAATTGTAAACATGTGGCCATAGATTTTGAAAATTCTAGAGAGAATTTTAAAAGCTTCAAGAGAATTTCAACAATTTTGAGAGGGATTTGAAAAGTTTCAATGGGAATGGGAAGAATTGGGACAAAAATTGGAAAATTTTGAAGGGACTTTGAAAAAATTTCAACTGGAATTTTAGCCATTTTTTGACGTGAAATTGTAAACATGTGGACATGGATTTTGAAAATTCTAGAGAGAATTTTAAAAGCTTCAAGAGAATTTCAACAATTTTGAGAGGGATTTGAAAAGTTTCAATGGGAATGGGAAGAATTGGGACAAAAATTGGAAATTTTTTAAGGGACTTTGAAAAAATTTCAACTGGAATTTTAGCCATTTTTTGACGTGAAATTGTAAACATGTGGCCATGGATTTTGAAAATTCTAGAGAGAATTTTAAAAGCTTCAAGAGAATTTCAACAATTTTGAGAGGGATTTGAAAAGTTTCAATGGGAATGGGAAGAATTGGGACAAAAATTGGAAAATTTTTAAGGGACTTTGAAAAAATTTCAACTGGAATTTTAGCCATTTTTTGACGTGAAATTGTAAACATGTGGCCATGGATTTTGAAAATTCTAGAGAGAATTTTAAAAGCTTCAAGAGAATTTCAACAATTTTGAGAGGGATTTGAAAAGTTTCAATGGGAATGGGAAGAATTGGGACAAAAATTGGAAAATTTTTAAGGGACTTTGAAAAAATTTCAACTGGAATTTTAGCCATTTTTTTATGTGAAATTGTAAACATGTGGCCATGGATTTTGAAAATTCTAGAGAGAATTTTAAAAGCTTCAACAGAATTTCAACAATTTTGAGAGGGATTTGAAAAGTTTCAATGGGAATGGGAAGAATTGGGACAAAAATTGGAAAATTTTTAAGGGACTTTGAAAAAATTTCAACTGGAATTTTAGCCATTTTTTTATGTGAAATTGTAAACATGTGGCCATGGATTTTGAAAATTCTAGAGAGAATTTTAAAAGCTTCAAGAGAATTTCAACAATTTTGAGAGGGATTTGAAAAGTTTCAATGGGAATGGGAAGAATTGGGACAAAAATTGGAAAATTTTTAAGGGACTTTGAAAAAATTTCAACTGGAATTTTAACAATTTTTTTACGTGAAATTGTAAACATGTGGCCATGGATTTTGAAAATTCTAGAGAGAATTTTAAAAGCTTCAAGAGAATTTCAACAATTTTGAGAGGGATTTGAAAAGTTTCAATGGGAATGGGAAGAATTGGGACAAAAATTGGAAAAATTTTAAGGGACTTTGAAAAAATTTCAACTGGAATTTTAGCCATTTTTTGACGTGAAATTGTAAACATGTGGCCATGGATTTTGAAAATTCTAGAGAGAATTTTAAAAGCTTCAACAGAATTTCAACAATTTTGAGAGGGATTTGAAACGTTTCAATGGGAATGGGAAGAATTGGGACAAAAATTGGAAAATTTTTAAGGGACTTTGAAAAAATTTCAGCTGGAATTTTAGCAATTTTTTGACGTGAAATTGTAAACATGTGGCCATGGATTTTGAAAATTCTAGAGAGAATTTTAAAAGCTTCAAGAGAATTTCAGCAATTTTGAGAGGGATTTGAAAAGTTTCAATGGGAATGGGAAGAATTGGGACAAAAATTGGAAAATTTCAAGGGACTTCGAAAAAATTTCAGCTGGAATTTTAGCCATTTTTTTACGTGAAATTGTAAACATGTGGCCATGGATTTTGAAAATTCTAGAGAGAATTTTAAAAGCTTCAAGAGAATTTCAACAATTTTGAGAGGGATTTGAAAAGTTTCAATGGGAATGGGAAGAATTGGGACAAAAATTGGAAAATTTTTAAGGGACTTTGAAAAAATTTCAACTGGAATTTTAGCCATTTTTGACGTGAAATTGTAAACATGTGGCCATGGATTTTTGAAAATTCTAGAGAGAATTTTAAAAGCTTCAAGAGAATTTCAACAATTTTGAGAGGGATTTGAAAAGTTTCAATGGGAATGGGAAGAATTGGGACAAAAATTGGAAAATTTTTAAGGGACTTTGAAAAAATTTCAACTGGAATTTTAGCCATTTCTTTACATGAAATTGTAAACATGTGGACATGGATTTTGAAAATTCTAGAGAGAATTTTAAAAGCTTCAACAGAATTTCTACAATTTTGAGAGGGATTTGAAAAGTTTCAATGGGAATGGGAAGAATTGGGACAAAAATTGGAAAATTTTGAAGGGACTTTGAAAAAATTTCAACTGGAATTTTAGCCATTTTTTGACGTGAAATTGTAAACATGTGGCCATGGATTTTGAAAATTCTAGAGAGAATTTTAAAAGCTTCAAGAGAATTTCAACAATTTTGAGAGGGATTTGAAAAGTTTCAATGGGAATGGGAAGAATTGGGACAAAAATTGGAAAATTTTTAAGGGACTTTGAAAAAATTTCAACTGGAATTTTAGCCATTTTTGACGTGAAATTGTAAACATGTGGCCATGGATTTTGAAAATTCTAGAGAGAATTTTAAAAGCTTCAACAGAATTTCAACAATTTTGAGAGGGATTTGAAAAGTTTCAATGGGAATGGGAAGAATTGGGACAAAAATTGGAAAATTTTTAAGGGACTTTGAAAAAATTTCAACTGGAATTTTAGCAATTTTTTGACGTGAAATTGTAAACATGTGGCCATGGATTTTGAAAATTCTAGAGAGAATTTTAAAAGCTTCAACAGAATTTCAACAATTTTGAGAGGGATTTGAAAAGTTTCAATGGGAATGGGAAGAATTGGGACAAAAATTGGAAAATTTTTAAGGAACTTTGAAAAAATTTCAACTGGAATTTTAGCCATTTTTTTATGTGAAATTGTAAACATGTGGACATGGATTTTGAAAATTCTAGAGAGAATTTTAAAAGCTTCAACAGAATTTCAACAATTTTGAGAGGGATTTGAAAAGTTTCAATGGGAATGGGAAGAATTGGGACAAAAATTGGAAAATTTTTAAGGGACTTTGAAAAAATTTCAACTGGAATTTTAGCCATTTTTTGACGTGAAATTGTAAACATGTGGACATGGATTTTGAAAATTCTAGAGAGAATTTTAAAAGCTTCAAGAGAATTTCAACAATTTTGAGAGGGATTTGAAAAGTTTCAATGGGAATGGGAAGAATTGGGACAAAAATAGGAAAATTTTTCAGGGACTTTGAAAAAATTTCAACTGGAATTTTAGCCATTTTTTGACGTGAAATTGTAAACATGTGGCCATGGATTTTGAAAATTCTAGAGAGAATTTTAAAAGCTTCAAGAGAATTTCAACAATTTTGAGAGGGATTTGAAAAGTTTCAATGGGAATGGGAAGAATTGGGACAAAAATTGGAAAATTTTTCAGGGACTTTGAAAAAATTTCAACTGGAATTTTAGCCATTTTTTGACGTGAAATTGTAAACATGTGGCCATAGATTTTGAAAATTCTAGAGAGAATTTTAAAAGCTTCAAGAGAATTTCAACAATTTTGAGAGGGATTTGAAAAGTTTCAATGGGAATAATGGGAAGAATTGGGACAAAAATTGGAAAATTTTTAAGGGACTTTGAAAAAATTTTCAACTGGAATTTTAGCCATTTTTTGACGTGAAATTGTAAACATGTGGACATGGATTTTGAAAATTCTAGAGAGAATTTTAAAAGCTTCAAGAGAATTTCAACAATTTTGAGAGGGATTTGAAAAGTTTCAATGGGAATGGGAAGAATTGGGACAAAAATTGGAAATTTTTTAAGGGACTTTGAAAAAATTTCAACTGGAATTTTAGCCATTTTTTGACGTGAAATTGTAAACATGTGGCCATGGATTTTGAAAATTCTAGAGAGAATTTTAAAAGCTTCAAGAGAATTTCAACAATTTTGAGAGGGATTTGAAAAGTTTCAATGGGAATGGGAAGAATTGGGACAAAAATTGGAAAATTTTTAAGGGACTTTGAAAAAATTTCAACTGGAATTTTAGCCATTTTTTGACGTGAAATTGTAAACATGTGGCCATGGATTTTGAAAATTCTAGAGAGAATTTTAAAAGCTTCAAGAGAATTTCAACAATTTTGAGAGGGATTTGAAAAGTTTCAATGGGAATGGGAAGAATTGGGACAAAAATTGGAAAATTTTTAAGGGACTTTGAAAAAATTTCAACTGGAATTTTAGCCATTTTTTACGTGAAATTGTAAACATGTGGCCATGGATTTTGAAAATTCTAGAGAGAATTTTAAAAGCTTCAACAGAATTTCAACAATTTTGAGAGGGATTTGAAAAGTTTCAATGGGAATGGGAAGAATTGGGACAAAAATTGGAAAATTTTTAAGGGACTTTGAAAAAATTTCAACTGGAATTTTAGCCATTTTTTTATGTGAAATTGTAAACATGTGGCCATGGATTTTGAAAATTCTAGAGAGAATTTTAAAAGCTTCAAGAGAATTTCAACAATTTTGAGAGGGATTTGAAAAGTTTCAATGGGAATGGGAAGAATTGGGACAAAAATTGGAAAATTTTTAAGGGACTTTGAAAAAATTTCAACTGGAATTTTAACAATTTTTTTACGTGAAATTGTAAACATGTGGCCATGGATTTTGAAAATTCTAGAGAGAATTTTAAAAGCTTCAAGAGAATTTCAACAATTTTGAGAGGGATTTGAAAAGTTTCAATGGGAATGGGAAGAATTGGGACAAAAATTGGAAAATTTTTCAGGGACTTTGAAAAAATTTCAACTGGAATTTTAGCCATTTTTTGACGTGAAATTGTAAACATGTGGCCATGGATTTTGAAAATTCTAGAGAGAATTTTAAAAGCTTCAAGAGAATTTCAACAATTTTGAGAGGGATTTGAAAAGTTTCAATGGGAATGGGAAGAATTGGGACAAAAATTGGAAAATTTTTAAGGGACTTTGAAAAAATTTCAACTGGAATTTTAGCAATTTTTTTACGTGAAATTGTAAACATGTGGCCATGGATTTTGAAAATTCTAGAGAGAATTTTAAAAGCTTCAAGAGAATTTCAACAATTTTGAGAGGGATTTGAAAAGTTTCAATGGGAATGGGAAGAATTGGGACAAAAATTGGAAAATTTTTAAGGGACTTTGAAAAAATTTCAACTGGAATTTTAGCCATTTTTTGACGTGAAATTGTAAACATGTGGCCATGGATTTTGAAAATTCTAGAGAGAATTTTAAAAGCTTCAGCAGAATTTCAACAATTTTGAGAGGGATTTGAAAAGTTTCAATGGGAATGGGAAGAATTGGGACAAAAATTGGAAAATTTTTAAGGGACTTTGAAAACATTTCAACTGGAATTTTAGCCATTTTTTGACGTGAAATTGTAAACATGTGGACATGGATTTTGAAAATTCTAGAGAGAATTTTAAAAGCTTCAAGAGAATTTCAACAATTTTGAGAGGGATTTGAAAAGTTTCAATGGGAATGGGAAGAATTGGGACAAAAATTGGAAAATTTTGAAGGGACTTTGAAAAAATTTCAACTGGAATTTTAGCCATTTTTTGACGTGAAATTGTAAACATGTGGCCATGGATTTTGAAAATTCTAGAGAGAATTTTAAAAGCTTCAACAGAATTTCTACAATTTTGAGAGGGATTTGAAAAGTTTCAATGGGAATGGGAAGAATTGGGACAAAAATTGGAAAATTTTTAAGGGACTTTGAAAAAATTTCAACTGGAATTTTAGCCATTTTTTGACGTGAAATTGTAAACATGTGGCCATGGATTTTGAAAATTCTAGAGAGAATTTTAAAAGCTTCAACAGAATTTCAACAATTTTGAGAGGGATTTGAAAAGTTTCAATGGGAATGGGAAGAATTGGGACAAAAATTGGAAAATTTTTAAGGGACTTTGAAAAAATTTCAACTGGAATTTTAGCCATTTTTTTATGTGAAATTGTAAACATGTGGCCATGGATTTTGAAAATTCTAGAGAGAATTTTAAAAGCTTCAACAGAATTTCAACAATTTTGAGAGGGATTTGAAAGGTTTCAATGGGAATGGGAAGAATTGGGACAAAAATTGGAAAATTTTTAAGGGACTTTGAAAAAATTTCAGCTGGAATTTTAGCAATTTTTTTACGTGAAATTGTAAACATGTGGACATGGATTTTGAAAATTCTAGAGAGAATTTTTAAAGCTTTAACAGAATTTCAACAATTTTGAGAGGGATTTGAAAAGTTTCAATGGGAATGGGAAGAATTGGGACAAAAATTGGAAAATTTTGAAGGGACTTTGAAAAAATTTCAACTGGAATTTTAGCCATTTTTTTATGTGAAATTGTAAACATGTGGACATGGATTTTGAAAATTCTAGAGAGAATTTTAAAAGCTTCAACAGAATTTCAACAATTTTGAGAGGGATTTGAAAAGTTTCAATGGGAATGGGAAGAATTGGGACAAAAATTGGAAATTTTTAAGGGACTTTGAAAAAATTTCAGCTGGAATTTTAGCAATTTTTTTACGTGAAATTGTAAACATGTGGACGTGGATTTTGAAAATTCTAGAGAGAATTTTAAAAGCTTTAACAGAATTTCAACAATTTTGAGAGGGATTTGAAAAGTTTCAATGGGAATGGGAAGAATTGGGACAAAAATTGGAAAATTTTTTAAGGGACTTTGAAAAAATTTCAGCTGGAATTTTAGCAATTTTTTTACGTAAAATTGTAAACATGTGGACATGGATTTTGAAAATTCTAGAGAGAATTTTAAAAGCTTTAACAGAATTTCAACAATTTTGAGAGGGATTTGAAAAGTTTCAATGGGAATGGGAAGAATTGGGACAAAAATTGGAAAATTTTTAAGGGACTTTGAAAAAATTTCAGCTGGAATTTTAGCCATTTTTTGACGTGAAATTGTAAACATGTGGCCATGGATTTTGAAAATTCTAGAGAGAATTTTAAAAGCTTCAAGAGAATTTCAACAATTTTGAGAGGGATTTGAAAAGTTTCAATGGGAATGGGAAGAATTGGGACAAAAATTGGAAAATTTTTAAGGGACTTTGAAAAAATTTCAACTGGAATTTTAGCCATTTTTTGACGTGAAATTGTAAACATGTGGACATGGATTTTGAAAATTCTAGAGAGAATTTTAAAAGCTTCAAGAGAATTTCAACAATTTTGAGAGGGATTTGAAAAGTTTCAATGGGAATGGGAAGAATTGGGACAAAAATTGGAAAATTTTTAAGGGACTTTGAAAAAATTTCAACTGGAATTTTAGCCATTTTTTTATGTGAAATTGTAAACATGTGGCCATGGATTTTGAAAATTCTAGAGAGAATTTTAAAAGCTTCAACAGAATTTCAACAATTTTGAGAGGGATTTGAAAAGTTTCAATGGGAATGGGAAGAATTGGGACAAAAATTGGAAAATTTTTAAGGGACTTTGAAAACATTTCAGCTGGAATTTTAGCCATTTTTTGACGTGAAATTGTAAACGTGGACATGGATTTTGAAAATTCTAGAGAGAATTTTAAAAGCTTCAAGAGAATTTCAACAATTTTGAGAGGGATTTGAAAAGTTTCAATGGGAATGGGAAGAATTGGGACAAAAATTGGAAAATTTTTCAGGGACTTTGAAAAAATTTCAACTGGAATTTTAACAATTTTTTTACGTGAAATTGTAAACATGTGGCCATGGATTTTGAAAATTCTAGAGAGAATTTTAAAAGCTTCAAGAGAATTTCAACAATTTTGAGAGGGATTTGAAAAGTTTCAATGGGAATGGGAAGAATTGGGACAAAAATTGGAAAATTTTTCAGGGACTTTGAAAAAATTTCAACTGGAATTTTAGCCATTTTTTGACGTGAAATTGTAAACATGTGGCCATGGATTTTGAAAATTCTAGAGAGAATTTTAAAAAGCTTCAAGAGAATTTCAACAATTTTGAGAGGGATTTGAAAAGTTTCAATGGGAATGGGAAGAATTGGGACAAAAATTGGAAAATTTTTAAGGGACTTTGAAAAAATTTCAACTGGAATTTTAGCCATTTTTTGACGTGAAATTGTAAACATGTGGCCATGGATTTTGAAAATTCTAGAGAGAATTTTAAAAGCTTCAAGAGAATTTCAACAATTTTGAGAGGGATTTGAAAAGTTTCAATGGGAATGGGAAGAATTGGGACAAAAATTGGAAAATTTTTAAGGGACTTTGAAAAAATTTCAACTGGAATTTTAGCCATTTTTTGACGTGAAATTGTAAACATGTGGCCATGGATTTTGAACATTCTAGAGAGAATTTTAAAAGCTTTAACAGAATTTCAACAATTTTGAGAGGGATTTGAAAAGTTTCAATGGGAATGGGAAGAATTGGGACAAAAATTGGAAAATTTTGAAGGGACTTTGAAAAAATTTCAACTGGAATTTTAGCCATTTTTTGACGTGAAATTGTAAACATGTGGACATGGATTTTGAAAATTCTAGAGAGAATTTTAAAAGCTTCAAGAGAATTTCAACAATTTTGAGAGGGATTTGAAAAGTTTCAATGGGAATGGGAAGAATTGGGACAAAAATTGGAAAATTTTTAAGGGATTTTGAAAAAATTTCAACTGGAATTTTAGCCATTTTTTGACGTGAAATTGTAAACATGTGGACATGGATTTTGAAAATTCTAGAGAGAATTTTAAAAGCTTCAAGAGAATTTCAACAATTTTGAGAGGGATTTGAAAAGTTTCAATGGGAATGGGAAGAATTGGGACAAAAATTGGAAAATTTTTAAGGGACTTTGAAAAAATTTCAACTGGAATTTTAGCCATTTTTTGACGTGAAATTGTAAACATGTGGCCATGGATTTTGAAAATTCTAGAGAGAATTTTAAAAGCTTCAAGAGAATTTCAACAATTTTGAGAGGGATTTGAAAAGTTTCAATGGGAATGGGAAGAATTGGGACAAAAATTGGAAAATTTTGAAGGGACTTTGAAAAAATTTCAACTGGAATTTTAGCCATTTTTTGACGTGAAATTGTAAACATGTGGCCATGGATTTTGAAAATTCTAGAGAGAATTTTAAAAGCTTCAACAGAATTTCAACAATTTTGAGAGGGATTTGAAAAGTTTCAATGGGAATGGGAAGAATTGGGACAAAAATTGGAAAATTTTTAAGGGACTTTGAAAAAATTTCAACTGGAATTTTAGCCATTTTTTGACGTGAAATTGTAAACATGTGGCCATGGATTTTGAAAATTCTAGAGAGAATTTTAAAAGCTTCAACAGAATTTCAACAATTTTGAGAGGGATTTGAAAAGTTTCAATGGGAATGGGAAGAATTGGGACAAAAATTGGAAAATTTTTAAGGGACTTTGAAAAAATTTCAACTGGAATTTTAGCCATTTTTTTATGTGAAATTGTAAACATGTGGACATGGATTTTGAAAATTCTAGAGAGAATTTTAAAAGCTTCACGAGAATTTCAACAATTTTGAGAGGGATTTGAAAAGTTTCAATGGGAATGGGAAGAATTGGGACAAAAATTGGAAAATTTTTAAGGGACTTTGAAAAAATTTCAGCTGGAATTTTAGCCATTTTTTTACGTGAAATTGTAAACATGTGGACATGGATTTTGAAAATTCTAGAGAGAAT
Source organism: Streptopelia decaocto (assembly GCF_964273445.1). Classification (NCBI taxonomy): domain Eukaryota; kingdom Metazoa; phylum Chordata; class Aves; order Columbiformes; family Columbidae; genus Streptopelia; species Streptopelia decaocto. The sequence continues at coordinate 9,161 of NW_028116898.1, read as the reverse complement.
TTTAAAAGCTTCAAGAGAATTTCAACAATTTTGAGAGGGATTTGAAAAGTTTCAATGGGAATGGGAAGAACTGGGACAAAAATTGGAAAATTTTTAAGGGACTTTGAAAAAATTTCAACTGGAATTTTAGCCATTTTTTGACGTGAAATTGTAAACATGTGGCCATGGATTTTGAAAATTCTAGAGAGAATTTTAAAAGCTTCAAGAGAATTTCAACAATTTTGAGAGGGATTTGAAAAGTTTCAATGGGAATGGGAAGAATTGGGACAAAAATTGGAAAATTTTTAAGGGACTTTGAAAAAATTTCAACTGGAATTTTAGCCATTTTTTGACGTGAAATTGTAAACATGTGGCCATGGATTTTGAAAATTCTAGAGAGAATTTTAAAAGCTTCAAGAGAATTTCAACAATTTTGAGAGGGATTTGAAAAGTTTCAATGGGAATGGGAAGAATTGGGACAAAAATTGGAAAATTTTTAAGGGACTTTGAAAAAATTTCAACTGGAATTTTAGCCATTTTTTTATGTGAAATTGTAAACATGTGGACATGGATTTTGAAAATTCTAGAGAGAATTTTAAAAGCTTCAACAGAATTTCAACAATTTTGAGAGGGATTTGAAAAGTTTCAATGGGAATGGGAAGAATTGGGACAAAAATTGGAAATTTTTTAAGGGACTTTGAAAAAATTTCAGCTGGAATTTTAGCAATTTTTTTACGTGAAATTGTAAACATGTGGCCATGGATTTTGAAAATTCTAGAGAGAATTTTAAAAGCTTCAAGAGAATTTCAACAATTTTGAGAGGGATTTGAAAAGTTTCAATGGGAATGGGAAGAACTGGGACAAAAATTGGAAAATTTTTAAGGGACTTTGAAAAAATTTCAACTGGAATTTTAGCCATTTTTTGACGTGAAATTGTAAACATGTGGCCATGGATTTTGAAAATTCTAGAGAGAATTTTAAAAGCTTCAAGAGAATTTCAACAATTTTGAGAGGGATTTGAAAAGTTTCAATGGGAATGGGAAGAATTGGGACAAAAATTGGAAAATTTTTAAGGGACTTTGAAAAAATTTCAACTGGAATTTTAGCCATTTTTTGACGTGAAATTGTAAACATGTGGCCATGGATTTTGAAAATTCTAGAGAGAATTTTAAAAGCTTCAAGAGAATTTCAACAATTTTGAGAGGGATTTGAAAAGTTTCAATGGGAATGGGAAGAATTGGGACAAAAATTGGAAATTTTTTAAGGGACTTTGAAAAAATTTCAGCTGGAATTTTAGCAATTTTTTTACGTGAAATTGTAAACATGTGGACATGGATTTTGAAAATTCTAGAGAGAATTTTAAAAGCTTCAAGAGAATTTCAACAATTTTGAGAGGGATTTGAAAAGTTTCAATGGGAATGGGAAGAATTGGGACAAAAATTGGAAAACTTTTAAGGGACTTTGAAAAAATTTCAACTGGAATTTTAGCCATTTTTTGACGTGAAATTGTAAACATGTGGACATGGATTTTGAAAATTCTAGAGAGAATTTTAAAAGCTTCAACAGAATTTCAACAATTTTGAGAGGGATTTGAAAAGTTTCAATGGGAATGGGAAGAATTGGGACAAAAATTGGAAAATTTTTAAGGGACTTTGAAAAAATTTCAACTGGAATTTTAGCCATTTTTTTATGTGAAATTGTAAACATGTGGCCATGGATTTTGAAAATTCTAGAGAGAATTTTAAAAGCTTCAACAGAATTTCAACAATTTTGAGAGGGATTTGAAAGGTTTCAATGGGAATGGGAAGAATTGGGACAAAAATTGGAAATTTTTTAAGGGACTTTGAAAAAATTTCAGCTGGAATTTTAGCAATTATTTACGTGAAATTGTAAACATGTGGACATGGATTTTGAAAATTCTAGAGAGATTTTTTAAAGATTTAACAGAATTTCAACAATTTTGAGAGGGATTTGAAAAGTTTCAATGGGAATGGGAAGAATTGGGACAAAAATTGGAAAATTTTTAAGGGACTTTGAAAAAATTTCAACTGGAATTTTAGCCATTTTTTGACGTGAAATTGTAAACATGTGGCCATGGATTTTGAAAACTCTAGAGAGAATTTTAAAAGCTTCAAGAGAATTTCAACAATTTTGAGAGGGATTTGAAAAGTTTCAATGGGAATGGGAAGAATTGGGACAAAAATTGGAAAATTTTTAAGAGACTTTGAAAAAATTTCAACTGGAATTTTAGCCATTTTTTGACGTGAAATTGTAAACATGTGGCCATGGATTTTGAAAATTCTAGAGAGAATTTTAAAAGCTTCAAGAGAATTTCAACAATTTTGAGAGGGATTTGAAAAGTTTCAATGGGAATGGGAAGAATTGGGACAAAAATTGGAAAATTTTGAAGGGACTTTGAAAAAATTTCAACTGGAATTTTAGCCATTTTTTTATGTGAAATTGTAAACATGTGGACATGGATTTTGAAAATTCTAGAGAGAATTTTAAAAGCTTCAACAGAATTTCAACAATTTTGAGAGGGATTTGAAAAGTTTCAATGGGAATGGGAAGAATTGGGACAAAAATTGGAAATTTTTTAAGGGACTTTGAAAAAATTTCAGCTGGAATTTTAGCAATTTTTTTACATGAAATTGTAAACATGTGGACATGGATTTTGAAAATTCTAGAGAGAATTTTAAAAGCTTTAACAGAATTTCTACAATTTTGAGAGGGATTTGAAAAGTTTCAATGGGAATGGGAAGAATTGGGACAAAAATTGGAAAATTTTTTAAGGGACTTTGAAAAAATTTCAGCTGGAATTTTAGCAATTTTTTTACGTAAAATTGTAAACATGTGGCCATGGATTTTGAAAATTCTAGAGAGAATTTTAAAAGCTTTAACAGAATTTCAACAATTTTGAGAGGGATTTGAAAAGTTTCAATGGGGAATGGGAAGAATTGGGACAAAAATTGGAAAATTTTTAAGGGACTTTGAAAAAATTTCAACTGGAATTTTAGCCATTTTTTGACGTGAAATTGTAAACATGTGGCCATGGATTTTGAAAATTCTAGAGAGAATTTTAAAAGCTTCAAGAGAATTTCAACCATTTTGAGAGGGATTTGAAAAGTTTCAATGGGAATGGGAAGAATTGGGACAAAAATTGGAAAATTTTTAAGGGACTTTGAAAAAATTTCAACTGGAATTTTAGCCATTTTTTTATGTGAAATTGTAAACATGTGGCCATGGATTTTGAAAATTCTAGAGAGAATTTTAAAAGCTTCAAGAGAATTTCAACAATTTTGAGAGGGATTTGAAAAGTTTCAATGGGAATGGGAAGAATTGGGACAAAAATTGGAAAATTTTTAAGGGACTTTGAAAACATTTCAACTGGAATTTTAGCCATTTTTTGACGTGAAATTGTAAACATGTGGACATGGATTTTGAAAATTCTAGAGAGAATTTTAAAAGCTTCAAGAGAATTTCAACAATTTTGAGAGGGATTTGAAAAGTTTCAATGGGAATGGGAAGAATTGGGACAAAAATTGGAAAATTTTTAAGGGACTTTGAAAAAATTTCAACTGGAATTTTAGCCATTTTTTGACGTGAAATTGTAAACATGTGGCCATGGATTTTGAACATTCTAGAGAGAATTTTAAAAGCTTCAACAGAATTTCAACAATTTTGAGAGGGATTTGAAAAGTTTCAATGGGAATGGGAAGAATTGGGACAAAAATTGGAAAATTTTTAAGGGACTTTGAAAAAATTTCAACTGGAATTTTAGCCATTTTTTGACGTGAAATTGTAAACATGTGGACATGGATTTTGAAAATTCTAGAGAGAATTTTAAAAGCTTCAACAGAATTTCAACAATTTTGAGAGGGATTTGAAAAGTTTCAATGGGAATGGGAAGAATTGGGACAAAAATTGGAAATTTTTTAAGGGACTTTGAAAAAATTTCAGCTGGAATTTTAGCAATTTTTTGACGTGAAATTGTAAACATGTGGACATGGATTTTGAAAATTCTAGAGAGAATTTTAAAAGCTTTAACAGAATTTCAACAATTTTGAGAGGGATTTGAAAAGTTTCAATGGGAATGGGAAGAATTGGGACAAAAATTGGAAAATTTTTAAGGGACTTTGAAAAAATTTCAACTGGAATTTTAGCCATTTTTTGACGTGAAATTGTAAACATGTGGCCATGGATTTTGAAAATTCTAGAGAGAATTTTAAAAGCTTCAAGAGAATTTCAACAATTTTGAGAGGGATTTGAAAAGTTTCAATGGGAATGGGAAGAATTGGGACAAAAATTGGAAAATTTTTAAGAGACTTTGAAAAAATTTCAACTGGAATTTTAGCCATTTTTTTATGTGAAATTGTAAACATGTGGCCATGGATTTTGAAAATTCTAGAGAGAATTTTAAAAGCTTCAAGAGAATTTCAACAATTTTGAGAGGGATTTGAAAAGTTTCAATGGGTATGGGAAGAATTGGGACAAAAATTGGAAAATTTTTAAGGGACTTTGAAAAAATTTCAACTGGAATTTTAGCCATTTTTTGACGTGAAATTGTAAACATGTGGCCATGGATTTTGAAAATTCTAGAGAGAATTTTAAAAGCTTCAAGAGAATTTCAACAATTTTGAGAGGGATTTGAAAAGTTTCAATGGGAATGGGAAGAATTGGGACAAAAATTGGAAAATTTTTAAGAGACTTTAAAAAAATTTCAACTGGAATTTTAGCCATTTTTTGACGTGAAATTGTAAACATGTGGCCATGGATTTTGAAAATTCTAGAGAGAATTTTAAAAGCTTCAACAGAATTTCAACAATTTTGAGAGGGATTTGAAAAGTTTCAATGGGAATGGGAAGAATTGGGACAAAAATTGGAAAATTTTGAAGGGACTTTGAAAAAATTTCAACTGGAATTTTAGCCATTTTTTGACGTGAAATTGTAAACATGTGGCCATGGATTTTGAAAATTCTAGAGAGAATTTTAAAAGCTTCAAGAGAATTTCAACAATTTTGAGAGGGATTTGAAAAGTTTCAATGGGAATGGGAAGAATTGGGACAAAAATTGGAAAATTTTTAAGAGACTTTGAAAAAATTTCAACTGGAATTTTAGCCATTTTTTGACGTGAAGTTGTAAACATGTGCCCATGGATTTTGAAAATTCTAGAGAGAATTTTAAAAGCTTCAACAGAATTTCAACAATTTTGAGAGGGATTTGAAAAGTTTCAATGGGAATGGGAAGAATTGGGACAAAAATTGGAAATTTTTTAAGGGACTTTGAAAAAATTTCAACTGGAATTTTAGCCATTTTTTGACGTGAAATTGTAAACATGTGGCCATGGATTTTGAAAATTCTAGAGAGAATTTTAAAAGATTCAACAGAATTTCAACAATTTTGAGAGGGATTTGAAAAGTTTCAATGGGAATGGGAAGAATTGGGACAAAAATTGGAAAATTTTTTAAGGGACTTTGAAAAAATTTCAGCTGGAATTTTAGCAATTTTTTTACGTGAAATTGTAAACATGTGGACATGGATTTTGAAAATTCTAGAGAGAATTTTAAAAGCTTTAACAGAATTTCAACAATTTTGAGAGGGATTTGAAAAGTTTCAATGGGAATGGGAAGAATTGGGACAAAAATTGGAAAATTTTTAAGGGACTTTGAAAAAATTTCAACTGGAATTTTAGCCATTTTTTGACGTGAAATTGTAAACATGTGGCCATGGATTTTGAAAATTCTAGAGAGAATTTTAAAAGCTTCAAGAGAATTTCAACAATTTTGAGAGGGATTTGAAAAGTTTCAATGGGAATGGGAAGAATTGGGACAAAAATTGGAAAATTTTTAAGGGACTTTGAAAAAATTTCAACTGGAATTTTAGCCATTTTTTGACGTGAAATTGTAAACATGTGGCCATGGATTTTGAAAATTCTAGAGAGAATTTTAAAAGCTTCAAGAGAATTTCAACAATTTTGAGAGGGATTTGAAAAGTTTCAATGGGAATGGGAAGAATTGGGACAAAAATTGGAAAATTTTTAAGGGACTTTGAAAAAATTTCAACTGGAATTTTAGCCATTTTTTTATGTGAAATTGTAAACATGTGGCCATGGATTTTGAAAATTCTAGAGAGAATTTTAAAAGCTTCAACAGAATTTCAACAATTTTGAGAGGGATTTGAAAAGTTTCAATGGGAATGGGAAGAATTGGGACAAAAATTGGAAAATTTTTAAGGGACTTTGAAAAAATTTCAGCTGGAATTTTAGCAATTTTTTTACGTGAAATTGTAAACATGTGGCCATGGATTTTGAAAATTCTAGAGAGAATTTTAAAAGCTTCAAGAGAATTTCAACAATTTTGAGAGGGATTTGAAAAGTTTCAATGGGAATGGGAAGAACTGGGACAAAAATTGGAAAATTTTTAAGGGACTTTGAAAAAATTTCAACTGGAATTTTAGCCATTTTTTGACGTGAAATTGTAAACATGTGGCCATGGATTTTGAAAATTCTAGAGAGAATTTTAAAAGCTTCAAGAGAATTTCAACAATTTTGAGAGGGATTTGAAAAGTTTCAATGGGAATGGGAAGAATTGGGACAAAAATTGGAAAATTTTTAAGGGACTTTGAAAAAATTTCAACTGGAATTTTAGCCATTTTTTGACGTGAAATTGTAAACATGTGGCCATGGATTTTGAAAATTCTAGAGAGAATTTTAAAAGCTTCAAGAGAATTTCAACAATTTTGAGAGGGATTTGAAAAGTTTCAATGGGAATGGGAAGAATTGGGACAAAAATTGGAAATTTTTTAAGGGACTTTGAAAAAATTTCAGCTGGAATTTTAGCAATTTTTTTACGTGAAATTGTAAACATGTGGACATGGATTTTGAAAATTCTAGAGAGAATTTTAAAAGCTTTAACAGAATTTCAACAATTTTGAGAGGGATTTGAAAAGTTTCAATGGGAATGGGAAGAATTGGGACAAAAATTGGAAAATTTTTAAGGGACTTTGAAAAAATTTCAACTGGAATTTTAGCCATTTTTTGACGTGAAATTGTAAACATGTGGCCATGGATTTTGAAAATTCTAGAGAGAATTTTAAAAGCTTCAAGAGAATTTCAACAATTTTGAGAGGGATTTGAAAAGTTTCAATGGGAATGGGAAGAATTGGGACAAAAATTGGAAAATTTTTAAGGGACTTTGAAAAAATTTCAACTGGAATTTTAGCCATTTTTTGACGTGAAATTGTAAACATGTGGCCATGGATTTTGAAAATTCTAGAGAGAATTTTAAAAGCTTCAAGAGAATTTCAACAATTTTGAGAGGGATTTGAAAAGTTTCAATGGGAATGGGAAGAATTGGGACAAAAATTGGAAAATTTTTAAGGGACTTTGAAAAAATTTCAACTGGAATTTTAGCCATTTTTTGACGTGAAATTGTAAACATGTGGCCATGGATTTTGAAAATTCTAGAGAGAATTTTAAAAGCTTCAAGAGAATTTCAACAATTTTGAGAGGGATTTGAAAAGTTTCAATGGGAATGGGAAGAATTGGGACAAAAATTGGAAAATTTTTAAGAGACTTTGAAAAAATTTCAACTGGAATTTTAGCCATTTTTTGACGTGAAATTGTAAACATGTGCCCATAGATTTTGAAAATTCTAGAGAGAATTTTAAAAGCTTCAACAGAATTTCAACAATTTTGAGAGGGATTTGAAAAGTTTCAATGGGAATGGGAAGAATTGGGACAAAAATTGGAAAATTTTTAAGGGACTTTGAAAAAATTTCAACTGGAATTTTAGCCATTTTTTTATGTGAAATTGTAAACATGTGGACATGGATTTTGAAAATTCTAGAGAGAATTTTAAAAGCTTCAACAGAATTTCAACAATTTTGAGAGGGATTTGAAAAGTTTCAATGGGAATGGGAAGAATTGGGACAAAAATTGGAAATTTTTTAAGGGACTTTGAAAAAATTTCAGCTGGAATTTTAGCAATTTTTTTACGTGAAATTGTAAACATGTGGACATGGATTTTGAAAATTCTAGAGAGAATTTTAAAAGCTTTAACAGAATTTCAACAATTTTGAGAGGGATTTGAAAAGTTTCAATGGGAATGGGAAGAATTGGGACAAAAATTGGAAAATTTTTCAGGGACTTTGAAAAAATTTCAACTGGAATTTTAGCCATTTTTTGACGTGAAATTGTAAACATGTGGCCATGGATTTTGAAAATTCTAGAGAGAATTTTAAAAGCTTCAAGAGAATTTCAACAATTTTGAGAGGGATTTGAAAAGTTTCAATGGGAATGGGAAGAATTGGGACAAAAATTGGAAAATTTTTAAGGGACTTTGAAAAAATTTCAACTGGAATTTTAGCCATTTTTTGACGTGAAATTGTAAACATGTGGCCATGGATTTTGAAAATTCTAGAGAGAATTTTAAAAGCTTCAAGAGAATTTCAACAATTTTGAGAGGGATTTGAAAAGTTTCAATGGGAATGGGAAGAATTGGGACAAAAATTGGAAAATTTTTAAGGGACTTTGAAAAAATTTCAACTGGAATTTTAGCCATTTTTTGACGTGAAATTGTAAACATGTGGCCATGGATTTTGAAAATTCTAGAGAGAATTTTAAAAGCTTCAAGAGAATTTCAACAATTTTGAGAGGGATTTGAAAAGTTTCAATGGGAATGGGAAGAATTGGGACAAAAATTGGAAAATTTTTAAGAGACTTTGAAAAAATTTCAACTGGAATTTTAGCCATTTTTTGACGTGAAATTGTAAACATGTGCCCATAGATTTTGAAAATTCTAGAGAGAATTTTAAAAGCTTCAAGAGAATTTCAACAATTTTGAGAGGGATTTGAAAAGTTTCAATGGGAATGGGAAGAATTGGGACAAAAATTGGAAAATTTTTAAGGGACTTTGAAAAAATTTCAACTGGAATTTTAGCCATTTTTTTATGTGAAATTGTAAACATGTGGACATGGATTTTGAAAATTCTAGAGAGAATTTTAAAAGCTTCAACAGAATTTCAACAATTTTGAGAGGGATTTGAAAAGTTTCAATGGGAATGGGAAGAATTGGGACAAAAATTGGAAATTTTTTAAGGGACTTTGAAAAAATTTCAGCTGGAATTTTAGCAATTTTTTTACGTGAAATTGTAAACATGTGGACATGGATTTTGAAAATTCT
>NW_028116899.1:0-24158 GCF_964273445.1 Streptopelia decaocto | reverse complement strand
TGAAAAATTTTCCAATTTTTGTCCCAATTCTTCCCATTTTCATTGAAACTTTTCAAATCCCTCTCAAAATTGTTGAAATTCTGTTGAAGCTTTTAAAATTCTCTCTAGAATTTTCAAAATCCATGTCCACATGTTTACAATTTCACGTCAAAAAATGGCTAAAATTCCAGTTGAAATTTTTTCAAAGTCCCTTAAAAATTTTCCAATTTTTGTCCCAATTCTTCCCATTCCCATTGAAACTTTTCAAATCCCTCTCAAAATTGTTGAAATTCTGTTGAAGCTTTTAAAATTCTCTCTAGAATTTTCAAAATCCATGTCCACATGTTTACAATTTCACGTCAAAAAATGGCTAAAATTCCAGTTGAAATTTTTTCAAAGTCCCTGAAAAATTTTCCAATTTTTGTCCCAATTCTTCCCATTCCCATTGAAACTTTTCAAATCCCTCTCAAAACTGTTGAAATTCTCTTGAAGCTTTTAAAATTCTCTCTAGAATTTTCAAAATCCATGTCCACATGTTTACAATTTCACGTAAAAAAATGGCTAAAATTCCAGTTGAAAATTTTTCAAAGTCCCTTAAAAATTTTCCAATTTTTGTCCCAATTCTTCCCGTTCCCATTGAAACTTTTCAAATCCCTCTCAAAATTGTTGAAATTCTGTTGAAGCTTTTAAAATTCTCTCTAGAATTTTCAAAATCCACGTCCCCATGTTTACAATTTCACATAAAAAAATGGCTAAAATTCCAGTTGAAATTTTTTCAAAGTCCCTTAAAAATGTTCCAATTTTTGTCCCAATTCTTCCCATTCCCATTGAAACTTTTCAAATCCCTCTCAAAAGTGTTGAAATTCTGTTGAAGCTTTTAAAATTCTCTCTAGAATTTTCAAAATCCATGTCCACATGTTTACAATTTCACGTCAAAAAATGGCTAAAATTCCAGTTGAAATTTTTTCAAAGTCCCTGAAAAATTTTCCAATTTTTGTCCCAATTCTTCCCATTCCCATTGAAACTTTTCAAATCCCTCTCAAAATTGTTGAAATTCTCTTGAAGCTTTTAAAATTCTCTCTAGAATTTTCAAAATCCACTTCAACATGTTTACAATTTCACGTCAAAAAATTGCTAAAATTCCAGTTGAAATTTTTTCAAAGTCCCTTAAAAATTTTCCAATTTTTGTCCCAATTCTTCCCTTTCCCATTGAAACTTTTCAAATCCCTCTCAAAATTGTTGAAATTCTGTTGAAGCTTTTAAAATTCTCTCTAGAATTTTCAAAATCCATGGCCACATGTTTACAATTTCACTTAAAAAAATGGCTAAAATTCCAGTTGAAATTTTTTCAAAGTCCCTTAAAAATTTTCCAATTTTTGTCCCAATTCTTCCCATTCCCATTGAAACTTTTCAAATCCCTCTCAAAACTGTTGAAATTCTCTTGAAGCTTTAAAAATTCTCTCTAGAATTTTCAAAATCCATGTCCACATGTTTACAATTTCACGTAACAAAATGGCTAAAATACCAGTTGAAATTTTTTCAAAGTCCCTTAAAAATTTTCCAATTTTTGTCCCAATGCTTCCCATTCCCATTGAAACTTTTCAAATCCCTCTCAAAATTGTTGAAATTCTGTTGAAGCTTTTAAAATTCTCTCTAGAATTTTCAAAATCCATGTCCACATGTTTACAATTTCACGTCAAAAAATGGCTAAAATTCCAGTTGAAATTTTTTCAAAGTCCCTGAAAAATTTTCCAATTTTTGTCCCAATTCTTCCCATTCCCATTGAAACTTTTCAAATCCCTCTCAAAATTGTTGAAATTCTGTTGAAGCTTTTAAAATTCTCTCTAGAATTTTCAAAATCCACTTCAACATGTTTACAATATCACGTCAAAAAATGGGTAAAATTCCAGTTGAAATTTTTTCAAAGTCCCTGAAAAATTTTCCAATTTTTGTCCCAATTCTTCCCATTCCCATTGAAACTTTTCAAATCCCTCTCAAAATTGTTGAAATTCTGTTGAAGCTTTAAAAATTCTCTCTAGAATTTTCAAAATCCATGTCCACATGTTTACAATTTCACATAAAAAAATGCTAAAATTCCAGTTGAACTTTTTTAAAAGTCCCTGAAAAATTTTCCAATTTTTGTCCCAATTCTTCCCATTCCCATTGAAACTTTTCAAATCCCTCTCAAAATTGTTGAAATTCTCTTGAAGCTTTTAAAATTCTCTCTAGAATTTTCAAAATCCATGTCCACATGTTTACAATTTCACGTCAAAAAATTGCTAAAATTCCAGTTGAAATTTTTTCAAAGTCCCTTAAAAATTTTCCAATTTTTGTCCCAATTCTTCCCATTCCCATTGAAACTTTTCAAATCCCTCTCAAAAGTGTTGAAATTCTGTTGAAGCTTTTAAAATTCTCTCTAGAATTTTCAAAATCCATGTCCACATGTTTACAATTTCACGTCAAAAAATTGCTAAAATTCCAGTTGAAATTTTTTCAAAGTCCCTGAAAAATTTTCCAATTTTTGTCCCAATTCTTCCCATTCCCATTGAAACTTTTCAAATCCCTCTCAAAATTGTTGAAATTCTCTTGAAGCTTTTAAAATTCTCTCTAGAATTTTCAAAATCCATGTCCACATGTTTACAATTTCACGTCAAAAAATTGCTAAAATTCCAGTTGAAATTTTTTCAAAGTCCCTTAAAAATTTTCCAATTTTTGTCCCAATTCTTCCCATTCCCATTGAAACTTTTCAAATCCCTCTCAAAATTGTTGAAATTCTGTTGAAGCTTTTAAAATTCTCTCTAGAATTTTCAAAATCCATGGCCACATGTTTACAATTTCACATAAAAAAATTGCTAAAATTCCAGTTGAAATTTTTTCAAAGTCCCTGAAAAATTTTCCAATTTTTGTCCCAATTCTTCCCATTCCCATTGAAACTTTTCAAATCCCTCTCAAAATTGTTGAAATTCTCTTGAAGCTTTAAAAATTCTCTCTAGAATTTTCAAAATCCATGTCCACATGTTTACAATTTCACGTCAAAAAATGGCTAAAATTCCAGTTGAAATTTTTTCAAAGTCCCTGAAAAATTTTCCAATTTTTGTCCCAATTCTTCCCATTCCCATTGAAACTTTTCAAATCCCTCTCAAAATTGTTGAAATTCTGTTGAAGCTTTTAAAATTCTCTCTAGAATTTTCAAAATCCATGGCCACATGTTTACAATTTCACGTCAAAAAAATGCTAAAATTCCAGTTGAAATTTTTTCAAAGTCCCTGAAAAATTTTCCAATTTTTGTCCCAATTCTTCCCATTCCCATTGAAACTTTTCAAATCCCTCTCAAAATTGTTGAAATTCTGTTGAAGCTTTTAAAATTCTCTCTAGAATTTTCAAAATCCATGTCCACATGTTTACAATTTCACGTCAAAAAATGGCTAAAATTCCAGTTGAAATTTTTTCAAAGTCCCTTCAAAATTTTCCAATTTTTGTCCCAATTCTTCCCATTCCCATTGAAACTTTTCAAATCCCTCTCAAAATTGTTGAAATTCTGTTGAAGCTTTTAAAATTCTCTCTAGAATTTTCAAAATCCATGTCCACATGTTTACAATTTCACGTCAAAAAATGGCTAAAATTCCAGTTGAAATTTTTTCAAAGTCCCTGAAAAATTTTCCAATTTTTGTCCCAATTCTTCCCATTCCCATTGAAACTTTTCAAATCCCTCTCAAAACTGTTGAAATTCTCTTGAAGCTTTTAAAATTCTCTCTAGAATTTTCAAAATCCATGTCCACATGTTTACAATTTCACGTAAAAAAATGGCTAAAATTCCAGTTGAAATTTTTTCAAAGTCCCTTAAAAATTTTCCAATTTTTGTCCCAATTCTTCCCATTCCCATTGAAACTTTTCAAATCCCTCTCAAAATTGTTGAAATTCTGTTGAAGCTTTTAAAATTCTCTCTAGAATTTTCAAAATCCATGGCCACATGTTTACAATTTCACGTCAAAAAATGGCTAAAATTCCAGTTGAAATTTTTTCAAAGTCCCTGAAAAATTTTCCAATTTTTGTCCCAATTCTTCCCATTCCCATTGAAACTTTTCAAATCCCTCTCAAAATTGTTGAAATTCTCTTGAAGCTTTTAAAATTCTCTCTAGAATTTTCAAAATCCATGGCCACATGTTTACAATTTCACGTCAAAAAATGGCTAAAATTCCAGTTGAAATTTTTTCAAAGTCCCTGAAAAATTTTCCAATTTTTGTCCCAATTCTTCCCATTCCCATTGAAACTTTTCAAATCCCTCTCAAAATTGTTGAAATTCTCTTGAAGCTTTTAAAATTCTCTCTAGAATTTTCAAAATCCATGGCCACATGTTTACAATTTCACGTCAAAAAATGGCTAAAATTCCAGTTGAAATTTTTTCAAAGTCCCTTAAAAATTTTCCAATTTTTGTCCCAATTCTTCCCATTCCCATTGAAACTTTTCAAATCCCTCTCAAAATTGTTGAAATTCTCTTGAAGCTTTAAAAATTCTCTCTAGAATTTTCAAAATCCATGTCCACATGTTTACAATTTCACATAAAAAAATGCTAAAATTCCAGTTGAACTTTTTTAAAAGTCCCTGAAAAATTTTCCAATTTTTGTCCCAATTCTTCCCATTCCCATTGAAACTTTTCAAATCCCTCTCAAAATTGTTGAAATTCTCTTGAAGCTTTTACAATTCTCTCTAGAATTTTCAAAATCCATGTCCACATGTTTACAATTTCACGTCAAAAAATTGCTAAAATTCCAGTTGAAATTTTTTCAAAGTCCCTTAAAAATTTTCCAATTTTTGTCCCAATTCTTCCCATTCCCATTGAAACTTTTCAAATCCCTCTCAAAATTGTTGAAATTCTGTTGAAGCTTTTAAAATTCTCTCTAGAATTTTCAAAATCCATGGCCACATGTTTACAATTTCACGTCAAAAAATGGCTAAAATTCCAGTTGAAATTTTTTCAAAGTCCCTGAAAAATTTTCCAATTTTTGTCCCAATTCTTCCCATTCCCATTGAAACTTTTCAAATCCCTCTCAAAATTGTTGAAATTCTCTTGAAGCTTTTAAAATTCTCTCTAGAATTTTCAAAATCCACTTCAACATGTTCACAATTTCACGTCAAAAAATTGCTAAAATTCCAGTTGAAATTTTTTCAAAGTCCCTTAAAAATTTTCCAATTTTTGTCCCAATTCTTCCCTTTCCCATTGAAACTTTTCAAATCCCTCTCAAAATTGTTGAAATTCTGTTGAAGCTTTTAAAATTCTCTCTAGAATTTTCAAAATCCATGTCCACATGTTTACAATTTCACGTAACAAAATAGCTAAAATTCCAGTTGAAATTTTTTCAAAGTCCCTGAAAAATTTTCCAATTTTTGTCCCAATTCTTCCCATTCCCATTGAAACTTTTCAAATCCCTCTCAAAATTGTTGAAATTCTCTTGAAGCTTTTAAAATTCTCTCTAGAATTTTCCATATCCATGTCCACATGTTTACAATTTCACTTAAAAAAAATGCTAAAATTCCAGTTGAAATTTTTTCAAAGTCCCTTAAAAATTTTCCAATTTTTGTCCCAATTCTTCCCATTCCCATTGAAACTTTTCAAATCCCTCTCAAAATTGTTGAAATTCTCTTGAAGCTTTAAAAATTCTCTCTAGAATTTTCAAAATCCATGGCCACATGTTTACAATTTCACGTAACAAAATGGCTAAAATACCAGTTGAAATTTTTTCAAAGTCCCTGAAAAATTTTCCAATTTTTGTCCCAATGCTTCCCATTCCCATTGAAACTTTTCAAATCCCTCTCAAAATTGTTGAAATTCTCTTGAAGCTTTTAAAATTCTCTCTAGAATTTTCAAAATCCATGGCCACATGTTTACAATTTCACGTCAAAAAATGGCTAAAATTCCAGTTGAAATTTTTTCAAAGTCCCTTAAAAATTTTCCAATTTTTGTCCCAATTCTTCCCGTTCCCATTGAAACTTTTCAAATCCCTCTCAAAATTGTTGAAATTCTGTTGAAGCTTTTAAAATTCTCTCTAGAATTTTCAAAATCCACTTCCACATGTTTACAATTTCACGTCAAAAATTGGCTAAAATTCCAGTTGAAATTTTTTCAAAGTCCCTGAAAAATTTTCCAATTTTTGTCCCAATTCTTCCCATTCCCATTGAAACTTTTCAAATCCCTCTCAAAATTGTTGAAATTCTCTTGAAGCTTTTAAAATTCTCTCTAGAATTTTCAAAATCCACTTCAACATGTTTACAATTTCACGTCAAAAAATGGCTAAAATTCCAGTTGAAATTTTTTCAAAGTCCCTGAAAAATTTTCCAATTTTTGTCCCAATTCTTCCCATTCCCATTGAAACTTTTCAAATCCCTCTCAAAATTGTTGAAATTCTCTTGAAGCTTTAAAAATTCTCTCTAGAATTTTCAAAATCCATGTCCACATGTTTACAATTTCACATAAAAAAATGCTAAAATTCCAGTTGAACTTTTTTAAAAGTCCCTGAAAAATTTTCCAATTTTTGTCCCAATTCTTCCCATTCCCATTGAAACTTTTCAAATCCCTCTCAAAATTGTTGAAATTCTCTTGAAGCTTTTAAAATTCTCTCTAGAATTTTCAAAATCCATGTCCACATGTTTACAATTTCACGTCAAAAAATTGCTAAAATTCCAGTTGAAATTTTTTCAAAGTCCCTTAAAAATTTTCCAATTTTTGTCCCAATTCTTCCCATTCCCATTGAAACTTTTCAAATCCCTCTCAAAATTGTTGAAATTCTGTTGAAGCTTTTAAAATTCTCTCTAGAATTTTCAAAATCCATGGCCACATGTTTACAATTTCACGTCAAAAAATGGCTAAAATTCCAGTTGAAATTTTTTCAAAGTCCCTGAAAAATTTTCCAATTTTTGTCCCAATTCTTCCCATTCCCATTGAAACTTTTCAAATCCCTCTCAAAATTGTTGAAATTCTGTTGAAGCTTTTAAAATTCTCTCTAGAATTTTCAAAATCCACTTCAACATGTTCACAATTTCACGTCAAAAAATTGCTAAAATTCCAGTTGAAATTTTTTCAAAGTCCCTTAAAAATTTTCCAATTTTTGTCCCAATTCTTCCCTTTCCCATTGAAACTTTTCAAATCCCTCTCAAAATTGTTGAAATTCTGTTGAAGCTTTTAAAATTCTCTCTAGAATTTTCAAAATCCATGTCCACATGTTTACAATTTCACGTAACAAAATGGCTAAAATTCCAGTTGAAATTTTTTCAAAGTCCCTGAAAAATTTTCCAATTTTTGTCCCAATTCTTCCCATTCCCATTGAAACTTTTCAAATCCCTCTCAAAATTGTTGAAATTCTCTTGAAGCTTTTAAAATTCTCTCTAGAATTTTCAAAATCCATGTCCACATGTTTACAATTTCACTTAAAAAAAATGCTAAAATTCCAGTTGAAATTTTTTCAAAGTCCCTTAAAAATTTTCCAATTTTTGTCCCAATTCTTCCCATTCCCATTGAAACTTTTCAAATCCCTCTCAAAATTGTTGAAATTCTCTTGAAGCTTTAAAAATTCTCTCTAGAATTTTCAAAATCCATGGCCACATGTTTACAATTTCACGTAACAAAATGGCTAAAATACCAGTTGAAATTTTTTCAAAGTCCCTGAAAAATTTTCCAATTTTTGTCCCAATGCTTCCCATTCCCATTGAAACTTTTCAAATCCCTCTCAAAATTGTTGAAATTCTCTTGAAGCTTTTAAAATTCTCTCTAGAATTTTCAAAATCCATGTCCACATGTTTACAATTTCACGTCAAAAAATGGCTAAAATTCCAGTTGAAATTTTTTCAAAGTCCCTTAAAAATTTTCCAATTTTTGTCCCAATTCTTCCCATTCCCATTGAAACTTTTCAAATCCCTCTCAAAATTGTTGAAATTCTCTTGAAGCTTTTAAAATTCTCTCTAGAATTTTCAAAAGCCATGTCCACATGTTTACAATTTCACGTCAAAACATGGCTAAAATTCCAGTTGAAATTTTTTCAAAGTCCCTTAAAAATTTTCCAATTTTTGTCCCAATTCTTCCCATTCCCATTGAAACTTTTCAAATCCCTCTCAAAATTGTTGAAATTCTCTTGAAGCTTTTAAAATTCTCTCTAGAATTTTCAAAAGCCATGTCCACATGTTTACAATTTCACGTCAAAACATGGCTAAAATTCCAGTTGAAATTTTTTCAAAGTCCCTTAAAAATTTTCCAATTTTTGTCCCAATTCTTCCCATTCCCATTGAAACTTTTCAAATCCCTCTCAAAATTGTTGAAATTCTCTTGAAGCTTTTAAAATTCTCTCTAGAATTTTCAAAATCCATGGCCACATGTTTACAATTTCACTTAAAAAAATGGCTAAAATTCCAGTTGAAATTTTTTCAAAGTCCCTTAAAAATTTTCCAATTTTTGTCCCAATTCTTCCCATTCCCATTGAAACTTTTCAAATCCCTCTCAAAATTGTTGAAATTCTCTTGAAGCTTTTAAAATTCTCTCTAGAATTTTCAAAATCCATGGCCACATGTTTACAATTTCACGTCAAAAAATGGCTAAAATTCCAGTTGAAATTTTTTCAAAGTCCCTTAAAAATTTTCCAATTTTTGTCCCAATTATTCCCATTCCCATTGAAACTTTTCAAATCCCTCTCAAAATTGTTGAAATTCTCTTGAAGCTTTTAAAATTCTCTCTAGAATTTTCAAAATCCATGGCCACATGTTTACAATTTCACATAAAAAAATGGCTAAAATTCCAGTTGAAATTTTTTCAAAGTCCCTTAAAAATTTTCCAATTTTTGTCCCAATTCTTCCCATTCCCATTGAAACTTTTCAAATCCCTCTCAAAATTGTTGAAATTCTGTTGAAGCTTTTAAAATTCTCTCTAGAATTTTCAAAATCCATGGCCACATGTTTACAATTTCATGTCAAAAAATTGCTAAAATTCCAGTTGAAATTTTTTCAAAGTCCCTGAAAAATTTTCCAATTTTTGTCCCAATTCTTCCCATTCCCATTGAAACTTTTCAAATCCCTCTCAAAATTGTTGAAATTCTCTTGAAGCTTTTAAAATTCTCTCTAGAATTTTCAAAATCCATGGCCACATTTTTACAATTTCACGTCAAAAAATTGCTAAAATTCCAGTTGAAATTTTTTCAAAGTCCCTTAAAAATTTTCCCATTTTTGTCCCAATTCTTCCCATTCCCATTGAAACTTTTCAAATCCCTCTCAAAATTGTTGAAATTCTGTTGAAGCTTTTAAAATTCTCTCTAGAATTTTCAAAATCCACTTCAACATGTTCACAATTTCACGTCAAAAAATGGCTAAAATTCCAGTTGAAATTTTTTCAAAGTCCCTTAAAAATTTTCCAATTTTTGTCCCAATTCTTCCCATTCCCATTGAAACTTTTCAAATCCCTCTCAAAATTGTTGAAATTCTCTTGAAGCTTTTAAAATTCTCTCTAGAATTTTCAAAATCCATGTCCACCTGTTTACAATTTCACGTCAAAAAATGGCTAAAATTCCAGTTGAAATTTTTTCAAAGTCCCTGAAAAATTTTCCAATTTTTGTCCCAATTCTTCCCATTCCCATTGAAACTTTTCAAATCCCTCTCAAAATTGTTGAAATTCTCTTGAAGCTTTAAAAATTCTCTCTAGAATTTTCAAAATCCATGGCCACATGTTTACAATTTCACGTAACAAAATGGCTAAAATTCCAGTTGAAATTTTTTCAAAGTCCCTGAAAAATTTTCCAATTTTTGTCCCAATGCTTCCCATTCCCATTGAAACTTTTCAAATCCCTCTCAAAATTGTTGAAATTCTCTTGAAGCTTTTAAAATTCTCTCTAGAATTTTCAAAATCCATGTCCACATGTTTACAATTTCACGTCAAAAAATGGCTAAAATTCCAGTTGAAATTTTTTCAAAGTCCCTTAAAAATTTTCCAATTTTTGTCCCAATTCTTCCCATTCCCATTGAAACTTTTCAAATCCCTCTCAAAATTGTTGAAATTCTCTTGAAGCTTTTAAAATTCTCTCTAGAATTTTCAAAATCCATGTCCACATGTTCACAATTTCACGTCAAAAAATGGCTAAAATTCCAGTTGAAATTTTTTCAAAGTCCCTTAAAAATTTTCCAATTTTTGTCCCAATTCTTCCCATTCCCATTGAAACTTTTCAAATCCCTCTCAAAATTGTTGAAATTCTGTTGAAGCTTTTAAAATTCTCTCTAGAATTTTCAAAATCCATGTCCACATGTTTACAATTTCACGTCAAAAAATGGCTAAAATTCCAGTTGAAATTTTTTCAAAGTCCCTTAAAAATTTTCCAATTTTTGTCCCAATTCTTCCCATTCCCATTGAAACTTTTCAAATCCCTCTCAAAATTGTTGAAATTCTCTTGAAGCTTTTAAAATTCTCTCTAGAATTTTCAAAATCCATGGCCACATGTTTACAATTTCACTTAAAATATGGCTAAAATTCCAGTTGAAATTTTTTCAAAGTCCCTTAAAAATTTTCCAATTTTTGTCCCAATTCTTCCCATTCCCATTGAAACTTTTCAAATCCCTCTCAAAATTGTTGAAATTCTCTTGAAGCTTTTAAAATTCTCTCTAGAATTTTCAAAATCCATGTCCACCTGTTTACAATTTCACTTAAAAAAATGGCTAAAATTCCAGTTGAAATTTTTTCAAAGTCCCTGAAAAATTTTCCAATTTTTGTCCCAATTCTTCCCATTCCCATTGAAACTTTTCAAATCCCTCTCAAAATTGTTGAAATTCTCTTGAAGCTTTAAAAATTCTCTCTAGAATTTTCAAAATCCATGGCCACATGTTTACAATTTCACGTAACAAAATGGCTAAAATTCCAGTTGAAATTTTTTCAAAGTCCCTGAAAAATTTTCCGATTTTTGTCCCAATGCTTCCCATTCCCATTGAAACTTTTCAAATCCCTCTCAAAATTGTTGAAATTCTCTTGAAGCTTTTAAAATTCTCTCTAGAATTTTCAAAATCCATGTCCACATGTTTACAATTTCACGTCAAAAAATGGCTAAAATTCCAGTTGAAATTTTTTCAAAGTCCCTTAAAAATTTTCCAATTTTTGTCCCAATTCTTCCCATTCCCATTGAAACTTTTCAAATCCCTCTCAAAATTGTTGAAATTCTGTTGAAGCTTTTAAAATTCTCTCTAGAATTTTCAAAATCCATGGCCACATGTTCACAATTTCACGTCAAAAAATGGCTAAAATTCCAGTTGAAATTTTTTCAAAGTCCCTTAAAAATTTTCCAATTTTTGTCCCAATTCTTCCCATTCCCATTGAAACTTTTCAAATCCCTCTCAAAATTGTTGAAATTCTGTTGAAGCTTTTAAAATTCTCTCTAGAATTTTCAAAATCCATGTCCACATGTTTACAATTTCACGTCAAAAAATGGCTAAAATTCCAGTTGAAATTTTTTCAAAGTCCCTTAAAAATTTTCCAATTTTTGTCCCAATTCTTCCCATTCCCATTGAAACTTTTCAAATCCCTCTCAAAATTGTTGAAATTCTCTTGAAGCTTTTAAAATTCTCTCTAGAATTTTCAAAATCCATGGCCACATGTTTACAATTTCACTTAAAAAAATTGCTAAAATTCCAGTTGAAATTTTTTCAAAGTCCCTTAAAAATTTTCCAATTTTTGTCCCAATTCTTCCCATTCCCATTGAAACTTTTCAAATCCCTCTCAAAATTGTTGAAATTCTCTTGAAGCTTTTAAAATTCTCTCTAGAATTTTCAAAATCCATGTCCACCTGTTTACAATTTCACTTAAAAAAATGGCTAAAATTCCAGTTGAAATTTTTTCAAAGTCCCTGAAAAATTTTCCAATTTTTGTCCCAATTCTTCCCATTCCCATTGAAACTTTTCAAATCCCTCTCAAAATTGTTGAAATTCTCTTGAAGCTTTTAAAATTCTCTCTAGAATTTTCAAAATCCATGGCCACATGTTTACAATTTCACGTCAAAAAATGGCTAAAATTCCAGTTGAAATTTTTTCAAAGTCCCTTAAAAATTTTCCAATTTTTGTCCCAATTCTTCCCATTCCCATTGAAACTTTTCAAATCCCTCTCAAAATTGTTGAAATTCTCTTGAAGCTTTTAAAATTCTCTCTAGAATTTTCAAAATCCATGGCCACATGTTTACAATTTCACTTAAAAAAATTGCTAAAATTCCAGTTGAAATTTTTTCAAAGTCCCTTAAAAATTTTCCAATTTTTGTCCCAATTCTTCCCATTCCCATTGAAACTTTTCAAATCCCTCTCAAAATTGTTGAAATTCTGTTGAAGCTTTTAAAATTCTCTCTAGAATTTTCCATATCCATGTCCACATGTTTACAATTTCACGTCAAAAAATGGCTAAAATTCCAGTTGAAATTTTTTCAAAGTCCCTTAAAAATTTTCCAATTTTTGTCCCAATTCTTCCCATTCCCATTGAAACTTTTCAAATCCCTCTCAAAATTGTTGAAATTCTCTTGAAGCTTTTAAAATTCTCTCTAGAATTTTCAAAATCCATGGCCACATGTTTACAATTTCACATAAAAAAATTGCTAAAATTCCAGTTGAAATTTTTTCAAAGTCCCTTAAAAATTTTCCAATTTTTGTCCCAATTCTTCCCATTCCCATTGAAACTTTTCAAATCCCTCTCAAAATTGTTGAAATTCTGTTGAAGCTTTTAAAATTCTCTCTAGAATTTTCCATATCCAGGTCCACATGTTTACAATTTCACATAAAAAAATGGCTAAAATTCCAGTTGAAATTTTTTCAAAGTCCCTTCAAAATTTTCAAATTTTTGTCCCAATTCTTCCCATTCCCATTGAAACTTTTCAAATCCCTCTCAAAATTGTTGAAATTCTCTTGAAGCTTTTAAAATTCTCTCTAGAATTTTCAAAATCCATGGCCACATGTTTACAATTTCACATAAAAAAATTGCTAAAATTCCAGTTGAAATTTTTTCAAAGTCCCTTAAAAATTTTCCAATTTTTGTCCCAATTCTTCCCATTCCCATTGAAACTTTTCAAATCCCTCTCAAAATTGTTGAAATTCTCTTGAAGCTTTTAAAATTCTCTCTAGAATTTTCAAAATCCATGGCCACATGTTTACAATTTCACGTCAAAAAATGGCTAAAATTCCAGTTGAAATTTTTTCAAAGTCCCTTAAAAATTTTCCAATTTTTGTCCCAATTCTTCCCATTCCCATTGAAACTTTTCAAATCCCTCTCAAAATTGTTGAAATTCTCTTGAAGCTTTTAAAATTCTCTCTAGAATTTTCAAAATCCATGGCCACATGTTTACAATTTCACATAAAAAAATGGCTAAAATTCCAGTTGAAATTTTTTCAAAGTCCCTGAAAAATTTTCCAATTTTTGTCCCAATTCTTTCCATTCCCATTGAAACTTTTCAAATCCCCCTCAAAAGTGTTGAAATTCTGTTGAAGCTTTAAAAATTCTCTCTAGAATTTTCAAAATCCATGGCCACATGTCTACAATTTCACGTCAAAAAATGGCTAAAATTCCAGTTGAAATTTTTTCAAAGTCCCTTCAAAATTTTCCCATTTTTGTCCCAATTCTTCCCATTCCCATTGAAACTTTTCAAATCCCTCTCAAAATTGTTGAAATTCTGTTGAAGCTTTTAAAATTCTCTCTAGAATTTTCAAAATCCATGTCCACATGTTTAGAATTTCACGTCAAAAAATGGCTAAAATTCCAGTTGAAATTTTTTCAAAGTCCCTGAAAAATTTTCCAATTTTTGTCCCAATTCTTCCCATTCCCATTGAAACTTTTCAAATCCCTCTCAAAATTGTTGAAATTCTGTTGAAGCTTTTAAAATTCTCTCTAGAATTTTCAAAATCCATGTCCACATGTTTACAATTTCACGTCAAAAAATGGCTAAAATTCCAGTTGAAATTTTTTCAAAGTCCCTGAAAAATGTTCCAATTTTTGTCCCAATTCTTCCCATTCCCATTGAAACTTTTCAAATCCCTCTCAAAATTGTTGAAATTCTGTTGAAGCTTTTAGAATTCTCTCTAGAATTTTCAAAATCCATGTCCACATGTTTACAATTTCACATAAAAAAATTGCTAATATTCCAGTTGAAATTTTTTCAAAGTCCCTTAAAAATTTTCCAATTTTTGTCCCAATTCTTCCCATTCCCATTGAAACTTTTCAAATCCCTCTCAAAATTGTTGAAATTCTCTTGAAGCTTTTAAAATTCTCTCTAGAATTTTCAAAATCCATGTCCACATGTTTACAATTTCACGTCAAAAAATTGCTAAAATTCCAGTTGAAATTTTTTCAAAGTCCCTTTAAAATTTTCCAATTTTTGTCCCAATTCTTCCCTTTCCCATTGAAACTTTTCAAATCCCTCTCAAAATTGTAGAAATTCTGTTAAAGCTTTTAAAATTCTCTCTAGAATTTTCAAAATCTATGTCCACATGTTTACAATTTCACGTCAAAAAATTGCTAAAATTCCAGTTGAAATTTTTTCAAAGTCCCTGAAAAATTTTCCAATTTTTGTCCCAATTCTTCCCATTCCCATTGAAACTTTTCAAATCCCTCTCAAAAGTGTTGAAATTCTGTTGAAGCTTTTAAAATTCTCTCTAGAATTTTCAAAATCCATGTCCACATGTTTACAATTTCACTTAAAAAAATGGATAAAATTCTAGTTGAAATTCTTTCAAAGTCCCTTAAAAATTTTCCAATTTTTGTCCCAATTCTTCCCATTCCCATTGAAACTTTTCAAATCCCTCTCAAAAGTGTTGAAATTCTGTTGAAGCTTTTAAAATTCTCTCTAGAATTTTCAAAATCCATGTCCACATGTTTACAATTTCACGTCAAAAAATGGCTAAAATTCCAGTTGAAATTTTTTCTAAGTCCCTTAAAAATTTTCCAATTTTTGTCCCAATTCTTCCCATTCCCATTGAAACTTTTCAAATCCCTCTCAAAATTGTTGAAATTCTCTTGAAGCTTTTAAAATTCTCTCTAGAATTTTCAAAATCCATGGCCACATGTTTACAATTTCACGTCAAAAAATGGCTAAAATTCCAGTTGAAATTTTTTCAAAGTCCCTGAAAAATTTTCCAATTTTTGTCCCAATTCTTCCCATTCCCATTGAAACTTTTCAAATCCCCCTCAAAATTGTTGAAATTCTCTTGAAGCTTTTAAAATTCTCTCTAGAATTTTCAAAATCCATGGCCACATGTTTACAATTTCACGTCAAAAAATGGCTAAAATTCCAGTTGAAATTTTTTCAAAGTCCCTTAAAAATTTTCCAATTTTTGTCCCAATTCTTCCCATTCCCATTGAAACTTTTCAAATCCCTCTCAAAATTGTTGAAATTCTCTTGAAGCTTTTAAAATTCTCTCTAGAATTTTCAAAATCCATGGCCACATGTTTACAATTTCACGTCAAAAAATTGCTAAAATTCCAGTTGAAATTTTTTCAAAGTCCCTTAAAAATTTTCCAATTTTTGTCCCAATTCTTCCCATTCCCATTGAAACTTTTCAAATCCCTCTCAAAAGTGTTGAAATTCTGTTGAAGCTTTTAAAATTCTCTCTAGAATTTTCAAAATCCATGTCCACATGTTTACAATTTCACGTCAAAAAATGCTAAAATTCCAGTTGAAATTTTTTCAAAGTCCCTTAAAAATTTTCCAATTTTTGTCCCAATTCTTCCCATTCCCATTGAAACTTTTCAAATCCCTCTCAAAAGTGTTGAAATTCTCTTGAAGCTTTTAAAATTCTCTCTAGAATTTTCAAAATCCATGGCCACATGTTTACAACTTCACGTCAAAAAATGGCTAAAATTCCAGTTGAAATTTTTTCAAAGTCCCTTCAAAATTTTCCCATTTTTGTCCCAATTCTTCCCATTCCCATTGAAACTTTTCAAATCCCTCTCAAAATTGTTGAAATTCTGTTGAAGCTTTTAAAATTCTCTCTAGAATTTTCAAAATCCATGGCCACATGTTTACAATTTCACGTCAAAAAATGGCTAAAATTCCAGTTGAAATTTTTTCAAAGTCCCTTAAAAATTTTCCCATTTTTGTCCCAATTCTTCCCTTTCCCATTGAAACTTTTCAAATCCCTCTCAAAATTGTAGAAATTCTGTTAAAGCTTTTAAAATTCTCTCTAGAATTTTCAAAATCTATGTCCACATGTTTACAATTTCACGTCAAAAAATTGCTAAAATTCCAGTTGAAATTTTTTCAAAGTCCCTGAAAAATTTTCCAATTTTTGTCCCAATTCTTCCCATTCCCATTGAAACTTTTCAAATCCCTCTCAAAAGTGTTGAAATTCTGTTGAAGCTTTTAAAATTCTCTCTAGAATTTTCAAAATCCATGTCCACATGTTTACAATTTCACTTAAAAAAATGGATAAAATTCTAGTTGAAATTCTTTCAAAGTCCCTTAAAAATTTTCCAATTTTTGTCCCAATTCTTCCCATTCCCATTGAAACTTTTCAAATCCCTCTCAAAAGTGTTGAAATTCTGTTGAAGCTTTTAAAATTCTCTCTAGAATTTTCAAAATCCATGTCCACATGTTTACAATTTCACGTCAAAAAATGGCTAAAATTCCAGTTGAAATTTTTTCTAAGTCCCTTAAAAATTTTCCAATTTTTGTCCCAATTCTTCCCATTCCCATTGAAACTTTTCAAATCCCTCTCAAAATTGTTGAAATTCTCTTGAAGCTTTTAAAATTCTCTCTAGAATTTTCAAAATCCATGGCCACATGTTTACAATTTCACGTCAAAAAATGGCTAAAATTCCAGTTGAAATTTTTTCAAAGTCCCTGAAAAATTTTCCAATTTTTGTCCCAATTCTTCCCATTCCCATTGAAACTTTTCAAATCCCCCTCAAAATTGTTGAAATTCTCTTGAAGCTTTTAAAATTCTCTCTAGAATTTTCAAAATCCATGGCCACATGTTTACAATTTCACGTCAAAAAATGGCTAAAATTCCAGTTGAAATTTTTTCGAAGTCCCTTAAAAATTTTCCAATTTTTGTCCCAATTCTTCCCATTCCCATTGAAACTTTTCAAATCCCTCTCAAAATTGTTGAAATTCTGTTGAAGCTTTTAAAATTCTCTCTAGAATTTTCCATATCCATGTCCACATGTTTACAATTTCACGTCAAAAAATTGCTAAAATTCCAGTTGAAATTTTTTCAAAGTCCCTTAAAAATTTTCCAATTTTTGTCCCAATTCTTCCCATTCCCATTGAAACTTTTCAAATCCCTCTCAAAAGTGTTGAAATTCTGTTGAAGCTTTTAAAATTCTCTCTAGAATTTTCAAAATCCATGTCCACATGTTTACAATTTCACGTCAAAAAATGCTAAAATTCCAGTTGAAATTTTTTCAAAGTCCCTTAAAAATTTTCCAATTTTTGTCCCAATTCTTCCCATTCCCATTGAAACTTTTCAAATCCCTCTCAAAAGTGTTGAAATTCTCTTGAAGCTTTTAAAATTCTCTCTAGAATTTTCAAAATCCATGGCTACATGTTTACAACTTCACGTCAAAAAATGGCTAAAATTCCAGTTGAAATTTTTTCAAAGTCCCTTCAAAATTTTCCAATTTTTGTCCCAATTCTTCCCATTCCCATTGAAACTTTTCAAATCCCTCTCAAAAGTGTTGAAATTCTGTTGAAGCTTTTAAAATTCTCTCTAGAATTTTCAAAATCCATGTCCACATGTTTACAATTTCACGTCAAAAAATGGCTAAAATTCCAGTTGAAATTTTTTCTAAGTCCCTTAAAAATTTTCCAATTTTTGTCCCAATTCTTCCCATTCCCATTGAAACTTTTCAAATCCCTCTCAAAATTGTTGAAATTCTCTTGAAGCTTTTAAAATTCTCTCTAGAATTTTCAAAATCCATGGCCACATGTTTACAATTTCACGTCAAAAAATGGCTAAAATTCCAGTTGAAATTTTTTCAAAGTCCCTGAAAAATTTTCCAATTTTTGTCCCAATTCTTCCCATTCCCATTGAAACTTTTCAAATCCCCCTCAAAATTGTTGAAATTCTCTTGAAGCTTTTAAAATTCTCTCTAGAATTTTCAAAATCCATGGCCACATGTTTACAATTTCACGTCAAAAAATGGCTAAAATTCCAGTTGAAATTTTTTCGAAGTCCCTTAAAAATTTTCCAATTTTTGTCCCAATTCTTCCCATTCCCATTGAAACTTTTCAAATCCCTCTCAAAATTGTTGAAATTCTGTTGAAGCTTTTAAAATTCTCTCTAGAATTTTCCATATCCATGTCCACATGTTTACAATTTCACGTCAAAAAATTGCTAAAATTCCAGTTGAAATTTTTTCAAAGTCCCTTAAAAATTTTCCAATTTTTGTCCCAATTCTTCCCATTCCCATTGAAACTTTTCAAATCCCTCTCAAAAGTGTTGAAATTCTGTTGAAGCTTTTAAAATTCTCTCTAGAATTTTCAAAATCCATGTCCACATGTTTACAATTTCACGTCAAAAAATGCTAAAATTCCAGTTGAAATTTTTTCAAAGTCCCTTAAAAATTTTCCAATTTTTGTCCCAATTCTTCCCATTCCCATTGAAACTTTTCAAATCCCTCTCAAAAGTGTTGAAATTCTCTTGAAGCTTTTAAAATTCTCTCTAGAATTTTCAAAATCCATGGCTACATGTTTACAACTTCACGTCAAAAAATGGCTAAAATTCCAGTTGAAATTTTTTCAAAGTCCCTTCAAAATTTTCCCATTTTTGTCCCAATTCTTCCCATTCCCATTGAAACTTTTCAAATCCCTCTCAAAATTGTTGAAATTCTGTTGAAGCTTTTAAAATTCTCTCTAGAATTTTCAAAATCCATGGCCACATGTTTACAATTTCACGTCAAAAAATGGCTAAAATTCCAGTTGAAATTTTTTCAAAGTCCCTTAAAAATTTTCCGATTTTTGTCCCAATTCTTCCCATTCCCATTGAAACTTTACAAATCCCTCTCAAAAGTGTTGAAATTCTGTTGAAGCTTTTAAAATTCTCTCTAGAATTTTCAAAATCCATGTCCACATGTTTACAATTTCACGTCAAAAAATTGCTAAAATTCCAGTTGAAATTTTTTCAAAGTCCCTTAAAAATTTTCCAATTTTTGTCCCAATTCTTCCCATTCCCATTGAAACTTTTCAAATCCCTCTCAAAAGTGTTGAAATTCTGTTGAAGCTTTTAAAATTCTCTCTAGAATTTTCAAAATCCATGTCCACATGTTTACAATTTCACGTCAAAAAATGGCTAAAATTCCAGTTGAAATTTTTTCAAAGTCCCTTAAAAATTTTCCAATTTTTGTCCCAATTCTTCCCATTCCCATTGAAACTTTTCAAATCCCTCTCAAAATTGTTGAAATTCTGTTGAAGCTTTTAAAATTCTCTCTAGAATTTTCAAAATCCATGTCCACATGTTCACAATTTCACGTCAAAAAATGGCTAAAATTCCAGTTGAAATTTTTTCAAAGTCCCTGAAAAATTTTCCAATTTTTGTCCCAATTCTTCCCATTCCCATTGAAACTTTTCAAATCCCTCTCAAAATTGTTGAAATTCTCTTGAAGCTTTTAAAATTCTCTCTAGAATTTTCAAAATCCATGGCCACATGTTTACAATTTCACGTCAAAAAATGGCTAAAATTCCAGTTGAAATTTTTTCTAAGTCCCTTAAAAATTTTCCAATTTTTGTCCCAATTCTTCCCATTCCCATTGAAACTTTTCAAATCCCTCTCAAAAGTGTTGAAATTCTCTTGAAGCTTTTAAAATTCTCTCTAGAATTTTCAAAATCCATGGCCACATGTTTACAATTTCACGTCAAAAAATGGCTAAAATTCCAGTTGAAATTTTTTCAAAGTCCCTTAAAAATTTTCCAATTTTTGTCCCAATTCTTCCCATTCCCATTGAAACTTTTCAAATCCCTCTCAAAATGGTTGAAATTCTCTTGAAGCTTTTAAAATTCTCTCTAGAATTTTCAAAATCCATGGCCACATGTTCACAATTTCACGTCAAAAAATGGCTAAAATTCCAGTTGAAATTTTTTCAAAGTCCCTTAAAAATTTTCCAATTTTTGTCCCAATTCTTCCCATTCCCATTGAAACTTTTCAAATCCCTCTCAAAATTGTTGAAATTCTGTTGAAGCTTTTAAAATTCTCTCTAGAATTTTCCATATCCATGTCCACATGTTTACAATTTCACGTCAAAAAAATGCTAAAATTCCAGTTGAAATTTTTTCAAATTCCCTTAAAAGTTTTCCAATTTTTGTCCCAATTCTTCCCATTCCCATTGAAACTTTTCAAATCCCTCTCAAAATTGTTGAAATTCTCTTGAAGCTTTTAAAATTCTCTCTAGAATTTTCAAAATCCATGGCCACATGTTTACAATTTCACGTCAAAAAATTGCTAAAATTCCAGTTGAAATTTTTTCAAAGTCCCTTAAAAATTTTCCAATTTTTGTCCCAATTCTTCCCATTCCCATTGAAACTTTTCAAATCCCTCTCAAAATTGTAGAAATTCTCTTGAAGCTTTTAAAATTCTCTCTAGAATTTTCCATATCCATGTCCACATGTTTACAATTTCACGTCAAAAAAATGCTAAAATTCCAGTTGAAATTTTTTCAAAGTCCCTTAAAAATTTTCCAATTTTTGTCCCAATTCTTCCCATTCCCATTGAAACTTTTCAAATCCCTCTCAAAAATTGTTGAAATTCTCTTGAAGCTTTTAAAATTCTCTCTAGAATTTTCAAAATCCATGTCCACATGTTTACAATTTCACGTCAAAAAATTGCTAAAATTCCAGTTGAAATTTTTTCAAAGTCCCTTAAAAATTTTCCAATTTTTGTCCCAATTCTTCCCATTCCCATTGAAACTTTTCAAATCCCTCTCAAAATTGTTGAAATTCTCTTGAAGCTTTTAAAATTCTCTCTAGAATTTTCAAAATCCATGTCCACATGTTTACAATTTCACGTCAAAAAATGGCTAAAATTCCAGTTGAAATTTTTTCAAAGTCCCTTAAAAATTTTCCAATTTTTGTCCCAATTCTTCCCATTCCCATTGAAACTTTTCAAATCCCTCTCAAAATTGTAGAAATTCTGTTAAAGCATTTAAAATTCTCTCTAGAATTTTCAAAATCCATGTCCACATGTTTACAATTTCACGTAAAAAAAATGCTAAAATTCCAGTTGAAATTTTTTCAAAGTCCCTTAAAAATTTTCCAATTTTTGTCCCAATTCTTCCCATTCCCATTGAAACTTTTCAAATCCCTCTCAAAATTGTTGAAATTCTGTTGAAGCTTTTAAAATTCTCTCTAGAATTTTCAAAATCCATGTCCACATGTTTACAATTTCATGTCAAAAAATGGCTAAAATTCCAGTTGAAATTTTTTCAAAGTCCCTTAAAAATTTTCCAATTTTTGTCCCAATTCTTCCCATTCCCATTGAAACTTTTCAAATCCCTCTCAAAATTGTTGAAATTCTCTTGAAGCTTTTAAAATTCTCTCTAGAATTTTCAAAATCCATGTCCACATGTTTACAATTTCACGTAAAAAATGGCTAAAATTCCAGTTGAAATTTTTTCAAAGTCCCTTAAAAATTTTCCAATTTTTGTCCCAATTCTTCCCATTCCCATTGAAACTTTTCAAATCCCTCTCAAAATTGTTGAAATTCTCTTGAAGCTTTTCAAATTCTCTCTAGAATTTTCAAAATCCATGTCCACATGTTTACAATTTCACGTAAAAAATGGCTAAAATTCCAGTTGAAATTTTTTCAAAGTCCCTTAAAAATTTTCCAATTTTTGTCCCAATTCTTCCCATTCCCATTGAAACTTTTCAAATCCCTCTCAAAATTGTTGAAATTCTCTTGAAGCTTTTAAAATTCTCTCTAGAATTTTCAAAATCCATGTCCACATGTTCACAATTTCACGTCAAAAAATGGCTAAAATTCCAGTTGAAATTTTTTCAAAGTCCCTTAAAAATTTTCCAATTTTTGTCCCAATTCTTCCCATTCCCATTGAAACTTTTCAAATCCCTCTCAAAATTGTTGAAATTCTGTTAAAGCTTTTAAAATTCTCTCTAGAATTTTCAAAATCCACTTCAACATGTTTACAATTTCACGTCAAAAAATTGCTAAAATTCCAGTTGAAATTTTTTCAAAGTCCCTTAAAAATTTTCCAATTTTTGTCCCAATTCTTCCCATTCCCATTGAAACTTTTCAAATCCCTCTCAAAATTGTTGAAATTCTGTTGAAGCTTTTAAAATTCTCTCTAGAATTTTCAAAATCCATGTCCACATGTTTACAATTTCACGTCAAAAAATGGCTAAAATTCCAGTTGAAATTTTTTCAAAGTCCCTTAAAAATTTTCCAATTTTTGTCCCAATTCTTCCCATTCCCATTGAAACTTTTCAAATCCCTCTCAAAATTGTTGAAATTCTGTTGAAGCTTTTAAAATTCTCTCTACAATTTTCAAAATCCATGTCCACATGTTTACAATTTCACGTCAAAAAATGGCTAAAATTCCAGTTGAAATTTTTTCAAAGTCCCTTAAAAATTTTCCAATTTTTGTCCCAATTCTTCCCATTCCCATTGAAACTTTTCAAATCCCTCTCAAAATTGTAGAAATTCTGTTAAAGCATTTAAAATTCTCTCTAGAATTTTCAAAATCCATGTCCACATGTTTACAATTTCACGTAAAAAAAATGCTAAAATTCCAGTTGAAATTTTTTAAAAGTCCCTTAGAAGTTTTCCAATTTTTGTCCCAATTCTTCCCATTCCCATTGAAACTTTTCAAATCCCTCTCAAAATTGTTGAAATTCTGTTGAAGCTTTTAAAATTCTCTCTAGAATTTTCAAAATCCATGTCCTCATGTTTACAATTCATGTAAAAAAATTGCTAAAATTCCAGTTGAAATTTTTTCAAAGTCCCTTCAAAATTTTCCAATTTTTGTCCCAATTCTTCCCATTCCCATTGAAACTTTTCAAATCCCTCTCAAAATTGTTGAAATTCTGTTGAAGCTTTTAAAATTCTCTCTAGAATTTTCAAAATCCATGTCCACATGTTTACAATTTCACATAAAAAAATGGCTAAAATTCCAGTTGAAATTTTTTCAAAGTCCCTTAAAAATTTTCCAATTTTTGTCCCAATTCTTCCCATTCCCATTGAAACTTTTCAAATCCCTCTCAAAATTGTTGAAATTCTGTTGAAGCTTTTAAAATTCTCTCTAGAATTTTCAAATTCCATGGCCACATGTTTACAATTTCATGTCAAAAAATGGCTAAAATTCCAGTTGAAATTTTTTAAAAGTCCCTTAAAAATTTTCCAATTTTTGTCCCAATTCTTCCCATTCCCATTGAAACTTTTCAAATCCCTCTCAAAATTGTTGAAATTCTCTTGAAGCTTTTAAAATTCTCTCTAGAATTTTCAAAATCCATGTCCACATGTTTACAATTTCACGTAAAAAATGGCTAAAATTCCAGTTGAAATTTTTTCAAAGTCCCTTAAAAATTTTCCAATTTTTGTCCCAATTCTTCCCATTCCCATTGAAACTTTTCAAATCCCTCTCAAAATTGTTAAATTCTGTTGAAGCTTTTAAAATTCTCTCTAGAATTTTCAAAATCCATGGCCACATGTCTACAATTTCACATAAAAAAATGGCTAAAATTCCAGTTGAAATTTTTTCAAAGTCCCTTAAAAATTTTCCAATTT
This sequence comes from Streptopelia decaocto, assembly GCF_964273445.1. NCBI lineage: Eukaryota > Metazoa > Chordata > Aves > Columbiformes > Columbidae > Streptopelia > Streptopelia decaocto. The sequence continues at coordinate 467 of NW_028116899.1, read as the reverse complement.
TTGTCCCAATTCTTCCCATTCCCATTGAAACTTTTCAAATCCCTCTCAAAATTGTAGAAATTCTCTTGAAGCTTTTAAAATTCTCTCTAGAATTTTCCATATCCATGTCCACATGTTTACAATTTCACGTCAAAAAAATGCTAAAATTCCAGTTGAAATTTTTTCAAAGTCCCTTAAAAATTTTCCAATTTTTGTCCCAATTCTTCCCATTCCCATTGAAACTTTTCAAATCCCTCTCAAAAATTGTTGAAATTCTCTTGAAGCTTTTAAAATTCTCTCTAGAATTTTCAAAATCCATGTCCACATGTTTACAATTTCACGTCAAAAAATTGCTAAAATTCCAGTTGAAATTTTTTCAAAGTCCCTTAAAAATTTTCCAATTTTTGTCCCAATTCTTCCCATTCCCATTGAAACTTTTCAAATCCCTCTCAAAATTGTTGAAATTCTCTTGAAGCTTTTAAAATTCT
>NW_028116900.1:0-59018 GCF_964273445.1 Streptopelia decaocto | reverse complement strand
CATGGATTTTGAAAATTCTAGAGAGAATTTTAAAAGCTTCAACAGAATTTCCACAATTTTGAGAGGGATTTGAAAAGTTTCAATGGGAATGGGAAGAATTGGGACAAAAATTGGAAAATTTTTAAGGGACTGAAAAAATTTCAACTGGAATTTTAGCCATTTTTTGACGTGAAATTGTAAACATGTGGCCATGGATTTTGAAAATTCTAGAGAGAATTTTAAAAGCTTCAACAGAATTTCCACAATTTTGAGAGGGATTTGAAAAGTTTCAATGGAATGGGAAGAATTGGGACAAAATTGGAAAATTTTTCAGGGACTTTGAAAAAATTTCAACTGGAATTTTAGCCATTTTTTGACGTGAAATTGTAAACATGTGGACATGGATTTTGAAAATTCTAGAGAGAATTTTAAAAGCTTCAACAGAATTTCAACAATTTTGAGAGGGATTTGAAAAGTTTCAATGGGAATGGGAAGAATTGGGACAAAAATTGGAAAATTTTTAAGGGACTTTGAAAAAATTTCAACTGGAATTTTAGCCATTTTTTGACGTGAAATTGTAAACATGTGGACATGGATTTTGAAAATTCTAGAGAGAATTTTAAAAGCTTCAACAGAATTTCAACAATTTGGAGAGGGATTTGAAAAGTTTCAATGGGAATGGGAAGAATTGGGACAAAAATTGGAAAATTTGTAAGGGACTTTGAAAAATTGCAACTGGAATTTTAGCCATTTTTTGACATGAAATTGTAAACATGATGAAGTGGATTTTGAAAATTCTAGAGAGAATTTTAAAAGCTTCAACAGAATTTCAACAATTTTGAGAGGGATTTGAAAAGTTTCAATGGGAATGGGAAGAATTGGGACAAAAATTGGAAAATTTTTAAGGGACTTTGACAAAATTTCAACTGGAATTTTAGCAATTTTGACGTGAAATTGTAAACATGTGGCCATGGATTTTGAAAATTCTAGAGAGGATTTTAAAAGCTTCAACAGAATTTCAGCAATTTTGAGAGGGATTTGAAAAGTTTCAATGGGAATGGGAAGAATTGGGACAAAAATTGGAAAATTTTTCAGGGACTTTGAAAAAATTTCAACTGGAATTTTAGCCATTTTTTGACGTGAAATTGTAAACATGTTGAAGTGGATTTTGAAAATTCTAGAGAGAATTTTAAAAGCTTCAACAGAATTTCAACAATTTTGAGAGGGATTTGAAAAGTTTCAATGGGAATGGGAAGAATTGGGACAAAAATTGGAAAATTTTGAAGGGACTTTGAAAAAATTTCAACTGGAATTTTAGCCATTTTTTGACGTGAAATTGTAAACATGTGGCCATGGATTTTGAAAATTCTAGAGAGAATTTTAAAAGCTTCAACAGAATTTCAACAATTTTGAGAGGGATTTGAAAAGTTTCAATGGGAATGGGAAGAATTGGGACAAAAATTGGAAAATTTTGAAGGGACTTTGAAAAAATTGCAACTGGAATTTTAGCCATTTTTTGACATGAAATTGTAAACATGATGAAGTGGATTTTGAAAATTCTAGAGAGAATTTTAAAAGCTTCAACAGAATTTCAACAATTTTGAGAGGGATTTGAAAAGTTTCAATGGGAATGGGAAGAATTGGGACAAAAATTGGAAAATTTTTAAGGGACTTTGACAAAATTTCAACTGGAATTTTAGCAATTTTGACGTGAAATTGTAAACATGTGGACATGGATTTTGAAAATTCTAGAGAGAATTTTAAAAGCTTCAACAGAATTTCAACAATTTGGAGAGGGATTTGAAAAGTTTCAATGGGAATGGGAAGAATTGGGACAAAAATTGGAAAATTCTTAAGGGACTTTGAAAAAATTTCAACTGGAATTTTAGCCATTTTTTGACGTGAAATTGTAAACATGTTGAAGTGGATTTTGAAAATTCTAGAGAGAATTTTAAAAGCTTCAACAGAATTTCAACAATTTTGAGAGGGATTTGAAAAGTTTCAATGGGAATGGGAAGAATTGGGGCAAAAATTGGAAAATTTTTAAGGGACTTTGAAAAAATTTCAACTGGAATTTTAGCCATTTTTTGACGTGAAATTGTAAACATGTGGACATGGATTTTGAAAATTCTAGAGAGAATTTTAAAAGCTTCAACAGAATTTCAACAATTTTGAGAGGGATTTGAAAAGTTTCAATGGGAATGGGAAGAATTGGGACAAAAATTGGAAAATTTTTAAGGGACTTTGAAAAAATTTCAACTGGAATTTTAGCCATTTTGTGACGTGAAATTATAAACATGTGGACATGGATTTTGAAAATTCTAGAGAGAATTTTAAAAGCTTCAACAGAATTTCAACAATTTTGAGAGGGATTTGAAAAGTTTCAATGGGAATGGGAAGAATTGGGACAAAAATTGGAAAATTTTGAAGGGACTTTGAAAAAATTGCAACTGGAATTTTAGCCATTTTTTGACGTGAAATTGTAAACATGATGAAGTGGATTTTGAAAATTCTAGAGAGAATTTTAAAAGCTTCAACAGAATTTCAACAATTTTGAGAGGGATTTGAAAAGTTTCAATGGGAATGGGAAGAATTGGGACAAAAATTGGAAAATTTTTAAGGGACTTTGACAAAATTTCAACTGGAATTTTAGCAATTTTGACGTGAAATTGTAAACATGTGGACATGGATTTTGAAAATTCTAGAGAGAATTTTAAAAGCTTCAACAGAATTTCAACAATTTTGAGAGGGATTTGAAAAGTTTCAATGGGAATGGGAAGAATTGGGACAAAAATTGGAAAATTTTTAAGGGACTTTGAAAAAATTTCAACTGGAATTTTCCAATTTTTTGACGTGAAATTGTAAACATGTGGACATGGATTTTGAAAATTCTAGAGAGAATTTTAAAAGCTTCAACAGAATTTCAACAATTTTGAGAGGGATTTGAAAAGATTCAATGGGAATGGGAAGAATTGGGACAAAAATTGGAAAATTTTTAAGGGACTTTGAAAAAATTTCAACTGGAATTTTAGCCATTTTTTGACGTGAAATTGTAAACATGTGGCCATGGATTTTGAAAATTCTAGAGAGAATTTTAAAAGCTTCAACAGAATTTCCACAATTTTGAGAGGGATTTGAAAAGTTTCAATGGGAATGGGAAGAATTGGGACAAAAATTGGAAAATTTTTCAGGGACTTTGAAAAAATTTCAACTGGAATTTTAGCCATTTTTTGACGTGAAATTGTAAACATGTGGCCATGGATTTTGAAAATTCTAGAGAGAATTTTAAAAGCTTCAAGAGAATTTCAACAATTTTGAGAGGGATTTGAAAAGTTTCAATGGGAATGGGAAGAATTGGGACAAAAATTGGAAAATTTTTCAGGGACTTTGAAAAAATTTCAACTGGAATTTTAGCCATTTTTTGACGTGAAATTATAAACATGTTGAAGTGGATTTTGAAAATTCTAGAGAGAATTTTAAAAGCTTCAACAGAATTTCAACAATTTTGAGAGGGATTTGAAAAGATTCAATGGGAATGGGAAGAATTGGGACAAAAATTGGAAAATTTTTAAGGGACTTTGAAAAAATTCCAACTGGAATTTTAGCCATTTATTGGCGTGAAATTGTAAACATGTGGACATGGATTTTGAAAATTCTAGAGAGAATTTTAAAAGCTTCAACAGAATTTCAACAATTTTGAGAGGGATTTGAAAAGTTTCAATGGGAATGGGAAGAATTGGGACAAAAATTGGAAAATTTTTAAGGGACTTTGAAAAAATTTCAACTGGCATTTTAGCCATTTTTTGACGTGAAATTGTAAACATGTGGACATGGATTTTGAAAATTCTAGAGAGAATTTTAAAAGCTTCAACAGAATTTCAACAATTTTGAGAGGGATTTGAAAAGTTTCAATGGGAATGGGAAGAATTGGGACAAAAATTGGAAAATTTTTCAGGGACTTTGAAAAAATTTCAACTGGAATTTTAGCCATTTTTTGACGTGAAATTGTAAACATGTGGCCATGGATTTTGAAAATTCTAGAGAGAATTTTAAAAGCTTCAAGAGAATTTCAACAATTTTGAGAGGGATTTGAAAAGTTTCAATGGGAATGGGAAGAATTGGGACAAAAATTGGAAAATTTTTCAGGGACTTTGAAAAAATTTCAACTGGAATTTTAGCCATTTTGTGACGTGAAATTATAAACATGTGGACATGGATTTTGAAAATTCTAGAGAGAATTTTAAAAGCTTCAACAGAATTTCCACAATTTTGAGAGGGATTTGAAAAGTTTCAATGGGAATGGGAAGAATTGGGACAAAAATTGGAAAATTTTTAAGGGACTTTGAAAAAATTTCAACTGGAATTTTCCAATTTTTTGACGTGAAATTGTAAACATGTGGCCATGCATTTTGAAAATTCTAGAGAGAATTTTAAAAGCTTCAACAGAATTTCAACAATTTTGAGAGGGATTTGAAAAGTTTCAATGGGAATGGGAAGAATTGGGACAAAAATTGGAAAATTTTTAAGGGACTTTGAAAAAATTTCAACTGGAATTTTCCAATTTTTTGACGTGAAATTGTAAACATGTGGACATGGATTTTGAAAATTCTAGAGAGAATTTTAAAAGCTTCAAGAGAATTTCAACAATTTTGAGAGGGATTTGAAAAGATTCAATGGGAATGGGAAGAATTGGGACAAAAATTGGAAAATTTTTAAGGGACTTTGAAAAAATTTCAACTGGAATTTTAGCCATTTTTTGACGTGAAATTGTAAACATGTGGCCATGGATTTTGAAAATTCTAGAGAGAATTTTAAAAGCTTCAACAGAATTTCCACAATTTTGAGAGGGATTTGAAAAGTTTCAATGGGAATGGGAAGAATTGGGACAAAAATTGGAAAATTTTTCAGGGACTTTGAAAAAATTTCAACTGGAATTTTAGCCATTTTTTGACGTGAAATTGTAAACATGTGGCCATGGATTTTGAAAATTCTAGAGAGAATTTTAAAAGCTTCAACAGAATTTCAACAATTTTGAGAGGGATTTGAAAAGTTTCAATGGGAATGGGAAGAATTGGGACAAAAATTGGAAAATTTTTAAGGGACTTTGAAAAAATTTCAACTGGAATTTTAGCCATTTTTTGACGTGAAATTGTAAACATGTGGCCATGGATTTTGAAAATTCTAGAGAGAATTTTAAAAGCTTCAACAGAATTTCAACAATTTTGAGAGGGATTTGAAAAGTTTCAATGGGAATGGGAAGAATTGGGACAAAAATTGGAAAATTTTTAAGGGACTTTGAAAAAATTTCAACTGGAATTTTAGCCATTTTGTGACGTGAAATTATAAACATGTGGACATGGATTTTGAAAATTCTAGAGAGAATTTTAAAAGCTTCAACAGAATTTCAACAATTTTGAGAGGGATTTGAAAAGTTTCAATGGGAATGGGAAGAATTGGGACAAAAATTGGAAAATTTTTAAGGGACTTTGACAAAATTTCAACTGGAATTTTAGCCATTTTTTGACGTGAAATTGTAAACATGTGGCCATGGATTTTGAAAATTCTAGAGAGAATTTTAAAAGCTTCAACAGAATTTCAACAATTTTGAGAGGGATTTGAAAAGTTTCAATGGGAATGGGAAGAATTGGGACAAAAATTGGAAAATTTTTCAGGGACTTTGAAAAAATTTCAACTGGAATTTTAGCCATTTTTTGACGTGAAATTGTAAACATGTGGCCATGGATTTTGAAAATTCTAGAGAGAATTTTAAAAGCTTCAACAGAATTTCAACAATTTTGAGAGGGATTTGAAAAGTTTCAATGGGAATGGGAAGAATTGGGACAAAAATTGGAAAATTTTGAAGGGACTTTGAAAAAATTTCAACTGGAATTTTAGCCATTTTTTGACGTGAAATTGTAAACATGTGGACATGGATTTTGAAAATTCTAGAGAGAATTTTAAAAGCTTCAACAGAATTTCAACAATTTGGAGAGGGATTTGAAAAGTTTCAATGGGAATGGGAAGAATTGGGACAAAAATTGGAAAATTTTTAAGGGACTTTGAAAAAATTTCAACTGGAATTTTCCAATTTTTTGACGTGAAATTGTAAACATGTGGACATGGATTTTGAAAATTCTAGAGAGAATTTTAAAAGCTTCAACAGAATTTCAACAATTTTGAGAGGGATTTGAAAAGATTCAATGGGAATGGGAAGAATTGGGACAAAAATTGGAAAATTTTTAAGGGACTTTGAAAAAATTTCAACTGGAATTTTAGCCATTTTTTGACGTGAAATTGTAAACATGTGGCCATGGATTTTGAAAATTCTAGAGAGAATTTTAAAAGCTTCAACAGAATTTCCACAATTTTGAGAGGGATTTGAAAAGTTTCAATGGGAATGGGAAGAATTGGGACAAAAATTGGAAAATTTTTCAGGGACTTTGAAAAAATTTCAACTGGAATTTTAGCCATTTTTTGACGTGAAATTGTAAACATGTGGACATGGATTTTGAAAATTCTAGAGAGAATTTTAAAAGCTTCAACAGAATTTCAACAATTTTGAGAGGGATTTGAAAAGTTTCAATGGGAATGGGAAGAATTGGGACAAAAATTGGAAAATTTTGAAGGGACTTTGAAAAAATTTCAACTGGAATTTTAGCCATTTTTTGACATGAAATTGTAAACATGATGAAGTGGATTTTGAAAATTCTAGAGAGAATTTTAAAAGCTTCAACAGAATTTCAACAATTTTGAGAGGGATTTGAAAAGTTTCAATGGGAATGGGAAGAATTGGGACAAAAATTGGAAAATTTTTCAGGGACTTTGACAAAATTTCAACTGGAATTTTAGCAATTTTGACGTGAAATTGTAAACATGTGGACATGGATTTTGAAAATTCTAGAGAGAATTTTAAAAGCTTCAACAGAATTTCAACAATTTTGAGAGGGATTTGAAAAGTTTCAATGGGAATGGGAAGAATTGGGACAAAAATTGGAAAATTTTTCAGGGACTTTGACAAAATTTCAACTGGAATTTTCCAATTTTTTGACGTGAAATTGTAAACATGTTGAAGTGGATTTTGAAAATTCTAGAGAGAATTTTAAAAGCTTCAACAGAATTTCAACAATTTTGAGAGGGATTTGAAAAGTTTCAATGGGAATGGGAAGAATTGGGGCAAAAATTGGAAAATTTTTAAGGGACTTTGAAAAAATTTCAACTGGAATTTTAGCCATTTTTTGACGTGAAATTGTAAACATGTGGACATGGATTTTGAAAATTCTAGAGAGAATTTTAAAAGCTTCAACAGAATTTCCACAATTTTGAGAGGGATTTGAAAAGTTTCAATGGGAATGGGAAGAATTGGGACAAAAATTGGAAAATTTTTCAGGGACTTTGAAAAAATTTCAACTGGAATTTTAGCCATTTTGTGACGTGAAATTATAAACATGTGGACATGGATTTTGAAAATTCTAGAGAGAATTTTAAAAGCTTCAACAGAATTTCAACAATTTTGAGAGGGATTTGAAAAGTTTCAATGGGAATGGGAAGAATTGGTACAAAAATTGGAAAATTTTTCAGGGACTTTGACAAAATTTCAACTGGAATTTTCCAATTTTTTGACGTGAAATTGTAAACATGTGGCCATGCATTTTGAAAATTCTAGAGAGAATTTTAAAAGCTTCAACAGAATTTCAACAATTTGGAGAGGGATTTGAAAAGTTTCAATGGGAATGGGAAGAATTGGGACAAAAATTGGAAAATTTTTAAGGGACTTTGAAAAAATTTCAACTGGAATTTTCCAATTTTTTGACGTGAAATTGTAAACATGTGGACATGGATTTTGAAAATTCTAGAGAGAATTTTAAAAGCTTCAACAGAATTTCAACAATTTTGAGAGGGATTTGAAAAGTTTCAATGGGAATGGGAAGAATTGGGACAAAAATTGGAAAATTTTGAAGGGACTTTGACAAAATTTCAACTGGAATTTTAGCCATTTTTTGACGTGAAATTGTAAACATGTGGACATGGATTTTGAAAATTCTAGAGAGAATTTTAAAAGCTTCAACAGAATTTCAACAATTTTGAGAGGGATTTGAAAAGTTTCAATGGGAATGGGAAGAATTGGGACAAAAATTGGAAAATTTTTAAGGGACTTTGACAAATATTCAACTGGAATTTTAGCAATTTTGACGTGAAATTGTAAACATGTGGACATGGATTTTGAAAATTCTAGAGAGGATTTTAAAAGCTTCAACAGAATTTCAACAATTTTGAGAGGGATTTGAAAAGTTTCAATGGGAATGGGAAGAATTGGGACAAAAATTGGAAAATTTTTCAGGGACTTTGAAAAAATTTCAACTGGAATTTTAGCCATTTTTTGACGTGAAATTGTAAACATGTTGAAGTGGATTTTGAAAATTCTAGAGAGAATTTTAAAAGCTTCAACAGAATTTCAACAATTTTGAGAGGGATTTGAAAAGTTTCAATGGGAATGGGAAGAATTGGGACAAAAATTGGAAAATTTTTCAGGGACTTTGAAAAAATTTCAACTGGAATTTTAGCCATTTTTTGACGTGAAATTGTAAACATGTGGCCATGGATTTTGAAAATTCTAGAGAGAATTTTAAAAGCTTCAACAGAATTTCAACAATTTTGAGAGGGATTTGAAAAGTTTCAATGGGAATGGGAAGAATTGGGACAAAAATTGGAAAATTTTGAAGGGACTTTGAAAAAATTGCAACTGGAATTTTAGCCATTTTTTGACATGAAATTGTAAACATGATGAAGTGGATTTTGAAAATTCTAGAGAGAATTTTAAAAGCTTCAACAGAATTTCAACAATTTTGAGAGGGATTTGAAAAGTTTCAATGGGAATGGGAAGAATTGGGACAAAAATTGGAAAATTTTTAAGGGACTTTGAAAAAATTTCAACTGGAATTTTAGCCATTTTTTGACGTGAAATTGTAAACATGTTGAAGTGGATTTTGAAAATTCTAGAGAGAATTTTAAAAGCTTCAACAGAATTTCAACAATTTTGAGAGGGATTTGAAAAGTTTCAATGGGAATGGGAAGAATTGGGACAAAAATTGGAAAATTTTTAAGGGACTGAAAAAATTGCAACTGGAATTTTAGCCATTTTTTGACGTGAAATTGTAAACATGTGGCCATGGATTTTGAAAATTCTAGAGAGAATTTTAAAAGCTTCAACAGAATTTCCACAATTTTGAGAGGGATTTGAAAAGTTTCAATGGGAATGGGAAGAATTGGGACAAAAATTGGAAAATTTTTAAGGGACTTTGAAAAAATTTCAACTGGAATTTTAGCAATTTTGACGTGAAATTGTAAACATGTGGACATGGATTTTGAAAATTGTAGAGAGAATTTTAAAAGCTTCAAGAGAATTTCAACAATTTTGAGAGGGATTTGAAAAGTTTCAATGGGAATGGGAAGAATTGGGACAAAAATTGGAAAATTTTTCAGGGACTTTGAAAAAATTTCAACTGGAATTTTAGCCATTTTTTGACGTGAAATTGTAAACATGTGGCCATGGATTTTGAAAATTCTAGAGAGAATTTTAAAAGCTTCAACAGAATTTCAACAATTTTGAGAGGGATTTGAAAAGTTTCAATGGGAATGGGAAGAATTGGGACAAAAATTGGAAAATTTTTAAGGGACTGAAAAAATTGCAACTGGAATTTTAGCCATTTTTTGACGTGAAATTGTAAACATGTGGACATGGATTTTGAAAATTCTAGAGAGAATTTTAAAAGCTTCAACAGAATTTCAACAATTTTGAGAGGGATTTGAAAAGTTTCAATGGGAATGGGAAGAATTGGGACAAAAATTGGAAAATTTTTAAGGGACTTTGAAAAAATTTCAACTGGAATTTTAGCAATTTTGACGTGAAATTGTAAACATGTGGACATGGATTTTGAAAATTGTAGAGAGAATTTTAAAAGCTTCAAGAGAATTTCAACAATTTTGAGAGGGATTTGAAAAGTTTCAATGGGAATGGGAAGAATTGGGACAAAAATTGGAAAATTCTTAAGGGACTTTGAAAAAATTTCAACTGGAATTTTAGCAATTTTTTTACAAGAAATTGTAAACATGATGAAGTGGATTTTGAAAATTCTAGAGAGAATTTTAAAAGCTTCAACAGAATTTCAACAATTTTGAGAGGGATTTGAAAAGTTTCAATGGGAATGGGAAGAATTGGGGCAAAAATTGGAAAATTTTTAAGGGACTTTGAAAAAATTTCAACTGGAATTTTAGCCATTTTTTGACGTGAAATTGTAAACATGTGGACATGGATTTTGAAAATTCTAGAGAGAATTTTAAAAGCTTCAACAGAATTTCAACAATTTTGAGAGGGATTTGAAAAGTTTCAATGGGAATGGGAAGAATTGGGACAAAAATTGGAAAATTTTTAAGGGACTGAAAAAATTGCAACTGGAATTTTAGCCATTTTTTGACGTGAAATTGTAAACATGTGGCCATGGATTTTGAAAATTCTAGAGAGAATTTTAAAAGCTTCAACAGAATTTCCACAATTTTGAGAGGGATTTGAAAAGTTTCAATGGGAATGGGAAGAATTGGGACAAAAATTGGAAAATTTTTAAGGGACTTTGAAAAAATTTCAACTGGAATTTTAGCAATTTTGACGTGAAATTGTAAACATGTGGACATGGATTTTGAAAATTGTAGAGAGAATTTTAAAAGCTTCAAGAGAATTTCAACAATTTTGAGAGGGATTTGAAAAGTTTCAATGGGAATGGGAAGAATTGGGACAAAAATTGGAAAATTTTTCAGGGACTTTGAAAAAATTTCAACTGGAATTTTAGCCATTTTTTGACGTGAAATTGTAAACATGTGGCCATGGATTTTGAAAATTCTAGAGAGAATTTTAAAAGCTTCAACAGAATTTCAACAATTTTGAGAGGGATTTGAAAAGTTTCAATGGGAATGGGAAGAATTGGGACAAAAATTGGAAAATTTTTAAGGGACTGAAAAAATTGCAACTGGAATTTTAGCCATTTTTTGACGTGAAATTGTAAACATGTGGACATGGATTTTGAAAATTCTAGAGAGAATTTTAAAAGCTTCAACAGAATTTCAACAATTTTGAGAGGGATTTGAAAAGTTTCAATGGGAATGGGAAGAATTGGGACAAAAATTGGAAAATTTTTAAGGGACTTTGAAAAAATTTCAACTGGAATTTTAGCAATTTTGACGTGAAATTGTAAACATGTGGACATGGATTTTGAAAATTGTAGAGAGAATTTTAAAAGCTTCAAGAGAATTTCAACAATTTTGAGAGGGATTTGAAAAGTTTCAATGGGAATGGGAAGAATTGGGACAAAAATTGGAAAATTCTTAAGGGACTTTGAAAAAATTTCAACTGGAATTTTAGCAATTTTTTTACAAGAAATTGTAAACATGATGAAGTGGATTTTGAAAATTCTAGAGAGAATTTTAAAAGCTTCAACAGAATTTCAACAATTTTGAGAGGGATTTGAAAAGTTTCAATGGGAATGGGAAGAATTGGGGCAAAAATTGGAAAATTTTTAAGGGACTTTGAAAAAATTTCAACTGGAATTTTAGCCATTTTTTGACGTGAAATTGTAAACATGTGGACATGGATTTTGAAAATTCTAGAGAGAATTTTAAAAGCTTCAACAGAATTTCAACAATTTTGAGAGGGATTTGAAAAGTTTCAATGGGAATGGGAAGAATTGGTACAAAAATTGGAAAATTTTTCAGGGACTTTGACAAAATTTCAACTGGAATTTTCCAATTTTTTGACGTGAAATTGTAAACATGTGGCCATGGATTTTGAAAATTCTAGAGAGAATTTTAAAAGCTTCAACAGAATTTCAACAATTTTGAGAGGGATTTGAAAAGTTTCAATGGGAATGGGAAGAATTGGGACAAAAATTGGAAAATTTTTAAGGGACTTTGAAAAAATTTCAACTGGAATTTTAGCCATTTTGTGACGTGAAATTGTAAACATGTGGACATGGATTTTGAAAATTCTAGAGAGAATTTTAAAAGCTTCAACAGAATTTCAACAATTTTGAGAGGGATTTGAAAAGTTTCAATGGGAATGGGAAGAATTGGGACAAAAATTGGAAAATTTTTAAGGGACTTTGACAAATATTCAACTGGAATTTTAGCAATTTTGACGTGAAATTGTAAACATGTGGACATGGATTTTGAAAATTCTAGAGAGGATTTTAAAAGCTTCAACAGAATTTCAACAATTTTGAGAGGGATTTGAAAAGTTTCAATGGGAATGGGAAGAATTGGGACAAAAATTGGAAAATTTTTCAGGGACTTTGAAAAAATTTCAACTGGAATTTTAGCCATTTTTTGACGTGAAATTGTAAACATGTTGAAGTGGATTTTGAAAATTCTAGAGAGAATTTTAAAAGCTTCAACAGAATTTCAACAATTTTGAGAGGGATTTGAAAAGTTTCAATGGGAATGGGAAGAATTGGGACAAAAATTGGAAAATTTTTCAGGGACTTTGAAAAAATTTCAACTGGAATTTTAGCCATTTTTTGACGTGAAATTGTAAACATGTGGCCATGGATTTTGAAAATTCTAGAGAGAATTTTAAAAGCTTCAACAGAATTTCAACAATTTTGAGAGGGATTTGAAAAGTTTCAATGGGAATGGGAAGAATTGGGACAAAAATTGGAAAATTTTGAAGGGACTTTGACAAAATTTCAACTGGAATTTTAGCCATTTTTGACATGAAATTGTAAACATGATGAAGTGGATTTTGAAAATTCTAGAGAGAATTTTAAAAGCTTCAACAGAATTTCAACAATTTTGAGAGGGATTTGAAAAGTTTCAATGGGAATGGGAAGAATTGGGACAAAAATTGGAAAATTTTTAAGGGACTTTGACAAAATTTCAACTGGAATTTTAGCAATTTTGACGTGAAATTGTAAACATGTGGACATGGATTTTGAAAATTCTAGAGAGAATTTTAAAAGCTTCAACAGAATTTCAACAATTTTGAGAGGGATTTGAAAAGTTTCAATGGGAATGGGAAGAATTGGTTTCAATGGGAATGGGAAGAATTGGGACAAAAATTGGAAAATTTTTAAGGGACTTTGAAAAAATTTCAACTGGAATTTTAGCCATTTTTTGACGTGAAATTGTAAACATGTTGAAGTGGATTTTGAAAATTCTAGAGAGAATTTTAAAAGCTTCAACAGAATTTCAACACTTTTGAGAGAGATTTGAAAAGTTTCAATGGGAATGGGAAGAATTGGGACAAAAATTGGAAAATTTTTAAGGGACTGAAAAAATTGCAACTGGAATTTTAGCCATTTTTTGACGTGAAATTGTAAACATGTGGCCATGGATTTTGAAAATTCTAGAGAGAATTTTAAAAGCTTCAACAGAATTTCCACAATTTTGAGAGGGATTTGAAAAGTTTCAATGGGAATGGGAAGAATTGGGACAAAAATTGGAAAATTTTTAAGGGACTTTGAAAAAATTTCAACTGGAATTTTAGCAATTTTGACGTGAAATTGTAAACATGTGGACATGGATTTTGAAAATTGTAGAGAGAATTTTAAAAGCTTCAAGAGAATTTCAACAATTTTGAGAGGGATTTGAAAAGTTTCAATGGGAATGGGAAGAATTGGGACAAAAATTGGAAAATTTTTAAGGGACTTTGAAAAAATTTCAACTGGAATTTTAGCAATTTTTTTACAAGAAATTGTAAACATGATGAAGTGGATTTTGAAAATTCTAGAGAGAATTTTAAAAGCTTCAACAGAATTTCAACAATTTTGAGAGGGATTTGAAAAGTTTCAATGGGAATGGGAAGAATTGGGGCAAAAATTGGAAAATTTTTAAGGGACTTTGAAAAAATTGCAACTGGAATTTTAGCCATTTTTTGACGTGAAATTGTAAACATGTGGCCATGGATTTTGAAAATTCTAGAGAGAATTTTAAAAGCTTCAACAGAATTTCAACAATTTTGAGAGGGATTTGAAAAGTTTCAATGGGAATGGGAAGAATTGGTACAAAAATTGGAAAATTTTTCAGGGACTTTGACAAAATTTCAACTGGAATTTTCCAATTTTTTGACGTGAAATTGTAAACATGTGGCCATGCATTTTGAAAATTCTAGAGAGAATTTTAAAAGCTTCAACAGAATTTCAACAATTTGGAGAGGGATTTGAAAAGTTTCAATGGGAATGGGAAGAATTGGGACAAAAATTGGAAAATTTTTAAGGGACTTTGAAAAAATTTCAACTGGAATTTTCCAATTTTTTGACGTGAAATTGTAAACATGTGGCCATGGATTTTGAAAATTCTAGAGAGAATTTTAAAAGCTTCAACAGAATTTCAACAATTTTGAGAGGGATTTGAAAAGTTTCAATGGGAATGGGAAGAATTGGGACAAAAATTGGAAAATTTTTAAGGGACTTTGAAAAAATTTCAACTGGAATTTTAGCCATTTTTTGACGTGAAATTGTAAACATGTGGCCATGGATTTTGAAAATTCTAGAGAGAATTTAAAAGCTTCAACAGAATTTCCACAATTTTGAGAGGGATTTGAAAAGTTTCAATGGGAATGGGAAGAATTGGGACAAAAATTGGAAAATTTTTCAGGGACTTTGAAAAAATTTCAACTGGAATTTTAGCCATTTTTTGACGTGAAATTGTAAACATGTGGCCATGGATTTTGAAAATTCTAGAGAGAATTTTAAAAGCTTCAAGAGAATTTCAACAATTTTGAGAGGGATTTGAAAAGTTTCAATGGGAATGGGAAGAATTGGGACAAAAATTGGAAAATTTTTAAGGGACTTTGAAAAAATTTCAACTGGAATTTTAGCCATTTTTTGACATGAAATTGTAAACATGATGAAGTGGATTTTGAAAATTCTAGAGAGAATTTTAAAAGCTTCAACAGAATTTCAACAATTTTGAGAGGGATTTGAAAAGTTTCAATGGGAATGGGAAGAATTGGGACAAAAATTGGAAAATTTTTAAGGGACTTTGACAAAATTTCAACTGGAATTTTAGCCATTTTTTGACATGAAATTGTAAACATGATGAAGTGGATTTTGAAAATTCTAGAGAGAATTTTAAAAGCTTCAACAGAATTTCAACAATTTTGAGAGGGATTTGAAAAGTTTCAATGGGAATGGGAAGAATTGGGACAAAAATTGGAAAATTTTTAAGGGACTTTGAAAAAATTTCAACTGGAATTTTAGCAATTTTGACGTGAAATTGTAAACATGTGGCCATGGATTTTGAAAATTCTAGAGAGAATTTTAAAAGCTTCAACAGAATTTCCACAATTTTGAGAGGGATTTGAAAAGTTTCAATGGGAATGGGAAGAATTGGGACAAAAATTGGAAAATTTTTAAGGGACTTTGAAAAAATTTCAACTGGAATTTTAGCCATTTTTTGACGTGAAATTGTAAACATGTTGAAGTGGATTTTGAAAATTCTAGAGAGAATTTTAAAAGCTTCAAGAGAATTTCAACAATTTTGAGAGGGATTTGAAAAGTTTCAATGGGAATGGGAAGAATTGGGACAAAAATTGGAAAATTTTTCAGGGACTTTGAAAAAATTTCAACTGGAATTTTAGCCATTTTTTGACGTGAAATTGTAAACATTTTGAAGTGGATTTTGAAAATTCTAGAGAGAATTTTAAAAGCTTCAACAGAATTTCAACAATTTTGAGAGGGATTTGAAAAGTTTCAATGGGAATGGGAAGAATTGGGACAAAAATTGGAAAATTTTGAAGGGACTTTGAAAAAATTGCAACTGGAATTTTAGCCATTTTTTGACATGAAATTGTAAACATGATGAAGTGGATTTTGAAAATTCTAGAGAGAATTTTAAAAGCTTCAACAGAATTTCAACAATTTTGAGAGGGATTTGAAAAGTTTCAATGGGAATGGGAAGAATTGGGACAAAAATTGGAAAATTTTTAAGGGACTTTGAAAAAATTTCAACTGGAATTTTAGCCATTTTTTGACGTGAAATTGTAAACATGTGGCCATGGATTTTGAAAATTCTAGAGAGAATTTTAAAAGCTTCAAGAGAATTTCAACAATTTTGAGAGGGATTTGAAAAGTTTCAATGGGAATGGGAAGAATTGGGACAAAAATTGGAAAATTTTTAAGGGACTTTGAAAAAATTTCAACTGGAATTTTAGCATTTTTTTTTACGTGAAATTGTAAACATGTGGACATGGATTTTGAAAATTCTAGAGAGAATTTTAAAAGCTTCAAGAGAATTTCAACAATTTTGAGAGGGATTTGAAAAGTTTCAATGGGAATGGGAAGAATTGGGACAAAAATTGGAAAATTTTAAGGGACTTTGAAAAAATTTCAACTGGAATTTTAGCCATTTTTTGACGTGAAATTGTAAACATGTTGAAGTGGATTTTGAAAATTCTAGAGAGAATTTTAAAAGCTTCAACAGAATTTCCACAATTTTGAGAGGGATTTGAAAAGTTTCAATGGGAATGGGAAGAATTGGGACAAAAATTGGAAAATTTTTAAGGGACTTTGACAAAATTTCAACTGGAATTTTAGCCATTTTTTGACATGAAATTGTAAACATGTGGCCATGGATTTTGAAAATTCTAGAGAGAATTTTAAAAGCTTCAAGAGAATTTCAACAATTTTGAGAGGGATTTGAAAAGTTTCAATGGGAATGGGAAGAATTGGGACAAAAATTGGAAAATTTTTAAGGGACTTTGAAAAAATTTCAACTGGAATTTTAGCCATTTTTTGACGTGAAATTGTAAACATGTTGAAGTGGATTTTGAAAATTCTAGAGAGAATTTTAAAAGCTTCAAGAGAATTTCAACAATTTTGAGAGGGATTTGAAAAGTTTCAATGGGAATGGGAAGAATTGGGACAAAAATTGGAAAATTTTTAAGGAACTTTGAAAAAATTTCAACTGGAATTTTAGCCATTTTTTGACGTGAAATTGTAAACATGTTGAAGTGGATTTTGAAAATTCTAGAGAGAATTTTAAAAGCTTCAACAGAATTTCAACAATTTTGAGAGGGATTTGAAAAGTTTCAATGGGAATGGGAAGAATTGGGACAAAAATTGGAAAATTTTTAAGGGACTTTGAAAAAATTGCAACTGGAATTTTAGCCATTTTTTGACGTGAAATTGTAAACATGTGGCCATGGATTTTGAAAATTCTAGAGAGAATTTTAAAAGCTTCAAGAGAATTTCAACAATTTTGAGAGGGATTTGAAAAGTTTCAATGGGAATGGGAAGAATTGGGACAAAAATTGGAAAATTTTCAGGGACTTTGAAAAAATTTCAACTGGAATTTTAGCATTTTTTTTGACGTGAAATTGTAAACATGTGGACATGGATTTTGAAAATTCTAGAGAGAATTTTAAAAGCTTCAACAGAATTTCAACAATTTTGAGAGGGATTTGAAAAGTTTCAATGGGAATGGGAAGAATTGGGACAAAAATTGGAAAATTTTTAAGGGACTTTGAAAAAATTGCAACTGGAATTTTAGCCATTTTTTGACGTGAAATTGTAAACATGTGGCCATGGATTTTGAAAATTCTAGAGAGAATTTTAAAAGCTTCAACAGAATTTCCACAATTTTGAGAGGGATTTGAAAAGTTTCAATGGGAATGGGAAGAATTGGGACAAAAATTGGAAAATTTTTAAGGGACTGAAAAAATTTCAACTGGAATTTTAGCCATTTTTTGACGTGAAATTGTAAACATGTGGCCATGGATTTTGAAAATTCTAGAGAGAATTTTAAAAGCTTCAAGAGAATTTCCACAATTTTGAGAGGGATTTGAAAAGTTTCAATGGGAATGGGAAGAATTGGGACAAAAATGGGAAAATTCTTAAGGGACTTTGAAAAAATTTCAACTGGAATTTTAGCCATTTTTTGACGTGAAATTGTAAACATGTGGACATGGATTTTGAAAATTCTAGAGAGAATTTTAAAAGCTTCAACAGAATTTCCACAATTTTGAGAGGGATTTGAAAAGTTTCAATGGGAATGGGAAGAATTGGGACAAAAATTGGAAAATTTTTAAGGGACTTTGAAAAAATTTCAACTGGAATTTTAGCAATTTTGACGTGAAATTGTAAACATGTGGACATGGATTTTGAAAATTCTAGAGAGAATTTTAAAAGCTTCAAGAGAATTTCAACAATTTTGAGAGGGATTTGAAAAGTTTCAATGGGAATGGGAAGAATTGGGACAAAAATTGGAAAATTTTTAAGGGACTTTGAAAAAATTTCAACTGGAATTTTAGCCATTTTTTGACGTGAAATTGTAAACATGTGGCCATGGATTTTGAAAATTCTAGAGAGAATTTTAAAAGCTTCAAGAGAATTTCAACAATTTTGAGAGGGATTTGAAAAGTTTCAATGGGAATGGGAAGAATTGGGACAAAAATTGGAAAATTTTTCAGGGACTTTGAAAAAATTTCAACTGGAATTTTAGCCATTTTTTGACGTGAAATTGTAAACATGTGGACATGGATTTTGAAAATTCTAGAGAGAATTTTAAAAGCTTCAACAGAATTTCAACAATTTTGAGAGGGATTTGAAAAGTTTCAATGGGAATGGGAAGAATTGGGACAAAAATTGGAAAATTTTGAAGGGACTTTGAAAAAATTTCAACTGGAATTTTAGCCATTTTTTGACGTGAAATTGTAAACATGTGGACATGGATTTTGAAAAATCTAGAGAGAATTTTAAAAGCTTCAACAGAATTTCCACAATTTTGAGAGGGATTTGAAAAGTTTCAATGGGAATGGGAAGAATTGGGGCAAAAATTGGAAAATTTTTAAGGGACTTTGAAAAAATTGCAACTGGAAGTTTAGCCATTTTTTGACGTGAAATTGTAAACATGTGGACATGGATTTTGAAAATCTAGAGAGAATTTTAAAAGCTTCAACAGAATTTCCACAATTTTGAGAGGGATTTGAAAAGTTTCAATGGGAATGGGAAGAATGGGACAAAAATTGGAAAATTTTTAAGGACTTTGAAAAATTTCAACTGGAATTTTTAGCAATTTTGACGTGAAATTGTAAACATGTGGACATGGATTTTGAAAATTCTAGAGAGAATTTTAAAAGCTTCAAGAGAATTTCAACAATTTTGAGAGGGATTTGAAAAGTTTCAATGGAATGGGAAGAATTGGGACAAAAATTGGAAAATTTTTAAGGGACTTTGAAAAAATTTCAACTGGAATTTTAGCAATTTTTACATGAAATTGTAACCATGATGAAGTGGATTTGAGAATTCTAGAGAGAATTTTAAAAGCTTCAACAGAATTTCAACAATTTTGAGAGGGATTTGAAAAGTTTCAATGGGAATGGGAAGAATTGGGACAAAAATTGGAAAATTTTTAAGGGACTTTGAAAACATTTCAACTGGAATTTTAGCCATTTTTTGACGTGAAATTGTAAACATGTGGCCATGGATTTTGAAAATTCTAGAGAGAATTTTAAAAGCTTCAAGAGACTTTCAACAATTTTGAGAGGGATTTGAAAAGTTTCAATGGGAATGGGAAGAATTGGGACAAAAATTGGAAAATTTTGAAGGGACTTTGAAAAAATTTCAACTGGAATTTTAGCATTTTTTTTTACGTGAAATTGTAAACATGTGGACATGGATTTTGAAAATTCTAGAGAGAATTTTAAAAGCTTCAAGAGAATTTCAACAATTTTGAGAGGGATTTGAAAAGTTTCAATGGGAATGGGAAGAATTGGGACAAAAATTGGAAAATTTTTAAGGGACTTTGAAAAAATTGCAACTGGAATTTTAGCCATTTTTGACATGAAATTGTA
Organism: Streptopelia decaocto; assembly: GCF_964273445.1. Taxonomy (NCBI): domain Eukaryota; kingdom Metazoa; phylum Chordata; class Aves; order Columbiformes; family Columbidae; genus Streptopelia; species Streptopelia decaocto. Next base: position 39,205 of record NW_028116900.1, on the reverse strand, counting down.
AACATGTGGCCATGGATTTTGAAAATTCTAGAGAGAATTTTAAAAGCTTCAACAGAATTTCAACACTTTGAGAGGGATTTGAAAAGTTTCAATGGGAATGGGAAGAATTGGGACAAAATTGGAAAATTTTTAAGGGACTTGAAAAAATTTCAACTGGAATTTTAGCATTTTTTTTTACGTGAAATTGTAAACATGTGGACATGGATTTTGAAAATTCTAGAGAGAATTTTAAAAGCTTCAAGAGAATTTCAACAATTTTGAGAGGGATTTGAAAAGTTTCAATGGGAATGGGAAGAATTGGGACAAAAATTGGAAAATTTTTAAGGGACTTTGAAAAATTTCAACTGGAATTTAGCCATTTTTTGACGTGAAATTGTAAACATGTTGAAGTGGATTTTGAAAATTCTAGAGAGAATTTTAAAAGCTTCAACAGAATTTCCACAATTTTGAGAGGGATTTGAAAAGTTTCAATGGGAATGGGAAGAATTGGGACAAAAATTGGAAAATTTTTAAGGGACTTTGAAAAAATTTCAACTGGAATTTTAGCCATTTTTTGACGTGAAATTGTAAACATGTTGAAGTGGATTTGAAAATTCTAGAGAGAATTTTAAAAGCTTCAAGAGAATTTCAACAATTTTGAGAGGGATTTGAAAAGTTTCAATGGGAATGGGAAGAATTGGGACAAAAATTGGAAAATTTTTCAGGGACTTTGAAAAATTTCAACTGGAATTTTAGCCATTTTTTGACGTGAAATTGTAAACATTTTGAAGTGGATTTTGAAAATTCTAGAGAGAATTTTAAAAGCTTCAACAGAATTTCAACAATTTTGAGAGGGATTTGAAAAGTTTCAATGGGAATGGAAGAATTGGGACAAAAATTGGAAAATTTTGAAGGGACTTTGAAAAAATTGCAACTGGAATTTTAGCCATTTTTTGACATGAAATTGTAAACATGATGAAGTGGATTTTGAAAATTCTAGAGAGAATTTTAAAAGCTTCAACAGAATTTCAACAATTTTGAGAGGGATTTGAAAAGTTCCATGGGAATGGGAAGAATTGGGACAAAAATTGGAAATTTTTAAGGGACTTTGAAAAAATTGCAACTGGAATTTTAGCCATTTTTGACGTGAAATTGTAAACATGTGGCCATGGATTTTGAAAATTCTAGAGAGAATTTTAAAAGCTTCAAGAGAATTTCAACAATTTTGAGAGGGATTTGAAAAGTTTCAATGGGAATGGGAAGAATTGGGACAAAAATTGGAAAATTTTTAAGGGACTTTGAAAAATTTCAACTGGAATTTTAGCATTTTTTTTACGTGAAATTGTAAACATGTGGACATGGATTTGAAAATTCTAGAGAGAATTTTAAAAGCTTCAAGAGAATTTCAACAATTTTGAGAGGGATTTGAAAAGTTTCAATGGGAATGGGAAGAATTGGGACAAAAATTGGAAAATTTTTAAGGGACTTTGAAAAATTTCAACTGAATTTTAGCCATTTTTTGACGTGAAATTGTAAACATGTTGAAGTGGATTTTGAAAATTCTAGAGAGAATTTTAAAAGCTTCAACAGAATTTCCACAATTTTGAGAGGGATTGAAAAGTTCAATGGGAATGGGAAGAATTGGGACAAAAATTGGAAAATTTTTAAGGGACTTTGACAAAATTTCAACTGGAATTTTAGCCATTTTTTGACATGAAATTGTAAACATGATGAAGTGGATTTTGAAAATTCTAGAGAGAATTTTAAAAGCTTCAAGAGAATTTCAACAATTTTGAGAGGGATTTGAAAAGTTTCAATGGGAATGGGAAGAATTGGGACAAAAATTGGAAAATTTTTAAGGGACTTTGAAAAAATTTCAACTGGAATTTTAGCCATTTTTTGACGTGAAATTGTAACAATGTTGAAGTGGATTTTGAAAATTCTAGAGAGAATTTTAAAAGCTTCAAGAGAATTTCAACAATTTGAGAGGGATTTGAAAAGTTTCAATGGGAATGGGAAGAATTGGGACAAAAATTGGAAAATTTTTAAGGAACTTTGAAAAAATTTCAACTGGAATTTTAGCCATTTTTTGACGTGAAATTGTAAACATGTTGAAGTGGATTTTGAAAATTCTAGAGAGAATTTTAAAAGCTTCAACAGAATTTCAACAATTTTGAGAGGGATTTGAAAAGTTTCAATGGGAATGGGAAGAATTGGGACAAAAATTGGAAAATTTTTAAGGGACTTTGAAAAAATTGCAACTGGAATTTTAGCCATTTTTTGACGTGAAATTGTAAACATGTGGCCATGGATTTTGAAAATTCTAGAGAGAATTTTAAAAGCTTCAAGAGAATTTCAACAATTTTGAGAGGGATTTGAAAAGTTTCAATGGGAATGGGAAGAATTGGGACAAAAATTGGAAAATTTTTCAGGGACTTTGAAAAAATTTCAACTGGAATTTTAGCATTTTTTTTGACGTGAAATTGTAAACATGTGGACATGGATTTTGAAAATTCTAGAGAGAATTTTAAAAGCTTCAACAGAATTTCAACAATTTTGAGAGGGATTTGAAAAGTTTCAATGGGAATGGGAAGAATTGGGACAAAAATTGGAAAATTTTTAAGGGACTTTGAAAAAATTGCAACTGGAATTTTAGCCATTTTTTGACGTGAAATTGTAAACATGTGGCCATGGATTTTGAAAATTCTAGAGAGAATTTTAAAAGCTTCAACAGAATTTCCACAATTTTGAGAGGGATTTGAAAAGTTTCAATGGGAATGGGAAGAATTGGGACAAAAATTGGAAAATTTTTAAGGGACTGAAAAAATTTCAACTGGAATTTTAGCCATTTTTTGACGTGAAATTGTAAACATGTGGCCATGTATTTTGAAAATTCTAGAGAGAATTTTAAAAGCTTCAAGAGAATTTCCACAATTTTGAGAGGGATTTGAAAAGTTTCAATGGGAATGGGAAGAATTGGGACAAAAATGGGAAAATTCTTAAGGGACTTTGAAAAAATTTCAACTGGAATTTTAGCCATTTTTTGACGTGAAATTGTAAACATGTGGCCATGGATTTTGAAAATTCTAGAGAGAATTTTAAAAGCTTCAACAGAATTTCCACAATTTTGAGAGGGATTGAAAAGTTTCAATGGGAATGGGAAGAATTGGGACAAAAATTGGAAAATTTTTAAGGGACTTTGAAAAAATTTCAACTGGAATTTTAGCAATTTTGACGTGAAATTGTAAACATGTGGACATGGATTTTGAAAATTCTAGAGAGAATTTTAAAAGCTTCAAGAGAATTTCAACAATTTTGAGAGGGATTTGAAAAGTTTCAATGGGAATGGGAAGAATTGGGACAAAAATTGGAAAATTTTTAAGGGACTTTGAAAAAATTTCAACTGGAATTTTAGCCATTTTTTGACGTGAAATTGTAAACATGTGGCCATGGATTTTGAAAATTCTAGAGAGAATTTTAAAAGCTTCAAGAGAATTTCAACAATTTTGAGAGGGATTTGAAAAGTTTCAATGGGAATGGGAAGAATTGGGACAAAAATTGGAAAATTTTTCAGGGACTTTGAAAAAATTTCAACTGGAATTTTAGCCATTTTTTGACGTGAAATTGTAAACATGTGGACATGGATTTTGAAAATTCTAGAGAGAATTTTAAAAGCTTCAACAGAATTTCAACAATTTTGAGAGGGATTTGAAAAGTTTCAATGGGAATGGGAAGAATTGGGACAAAAATTGGAAAATTTTGAAGGGACTTTGAAAAAATTTCAACTGGAATTTTAGCCATTTTTTGACGTGAAATTGTAAACATGTGGACATGGATTTTGAAAAATCTAGAGAGAATTTTAAAAGCTTCAACAGAATTTCCACAATTTTGAGAGGGATTTGAAAAGTTTCAATGGGAATGGGAAGAATTGGGGCAAAAATTGGAAAATTTTTAAGGGACTTTGAAAAAATTGCAACTGGAAGTTTAGCCATTTTTTGACGTGAAATTGTAAACATGTGGACATGGATTTTGAAAATTCTAGAGAGAATTTTAAAAGCTTCAAGAGAATTTCAACAATTTTGAGAGGGATTTGAAAAGTTTCAATGGGAATGGGAAGAATTGGGACAAAAATTGGAAAATTTTTAAGGGACTTTGAAAAAATTTCAACTGGAATTTTAGCAATTTTTTACATGAAATTGTAAACATGATGAAGTGGATTTTGAGAATTCTAGAGAGAATTTTAAAAGCTTCAACAGAATTTCAACAATTTTGAGAGGGATTTGAAAAGTTTCAATGGGAATGGGAAGAATTGGGACAAAAATTGGAAAATTTTTAAGGGACTTTGAAAACATTGCAACTGGAATTTTAGCCATTTTTTGACGTGAAATTGTAAACATGTGGCCATGGATTTTGAAAATTCTAGAGAGAATTTTAAAAGCTTCAAGAGACTTTCAACAATTTTGAGAGGGATTTGAAAAGTTTCAATGGGAATGGGAAGAATTGGGACAAAAATTGGAAAATTTTGAAGGGACTTTGAAAAAATTTCAACTGGAATTTTAGCATTTTTTTTTTACGTGAAATTGTAAACATGTGGACATGGATTTTGAAAATTCTAGAGAGAATTTTAAAAGCTTCAAGAGAATTTCAACAATTTTGAGAGGGATTTGAAAAGTTTCAATGGGAATGGGAAGAATTGGGACAAAAATTGGAAAATTTTTAAGGGACTTTGAAAAAATTGCAACTGGAATTTTAGCCATTTTTTGACATGAAATTGTAAACATGTGGCCATGGATTTTGAAAATTCTAGAGAGAATTTTAAAAGCTTCAACAGAATTTCAACACTTTTGAGAGGGATTTGAAAAGTTTCAATGGGAATGGGAAGAATTGGGACAAAAATTGGAAAATTTTTAAGGGACTTTGAAAAAATTTCAACTGGAATTTTAGCATTTTTTTTTACGTGAAATTGTAAACATGTGGACATGGATTTTGAAAATTCTAGAGAGAATTTTAAAAGCTTCAAGAGAATTTCAACAATTTTGAGAGGGATTTGAAAAGTTTCAATGGGAATGGGAAGAATTGGGACAAAAATTGGAAAATTTTTAAGGGACTTTGAAAAAATTTCAACTGGAATTTTAGCCATTTTTTGACGTGAAATTGTAAACATGTTGAAGTGGATTTTGAAAATTCTAGAGAGAATTTTAAAAGCTTCAACAGAATTTCCACAATTTTGAGAGGGATTTGAAAAGTTTCAATGGGAATGGGAAGAATTGGGACAAAAATTGGAAAATTTTTAAGGGACTTTGACAAAATTTCAACTGGAATTTTAGCCATTTTTTGACATGAAATTGTAAACATGATGAAGTGGATTTTGAAAATTCTAGAGAGAATTTTAAAAGCTTCAAGAGAATTTCAACAATTTTGAGAGGGATTTGAAAAGTTTCAATGGGAATGGGAAGAATTGGGACAAAAATTGGAAAATTTTTAAGGGACTTTGAAAAAATTTCAACTGGAATTTTAGCCATTTTTTGACGTGAAATTGTAAACATGTTGAAGTGGATTTTGAAAATTCTAGAGAGAATTTTAAAAGCTTCAAGAGAATTTCAACAATTTTGAGAGGGATTTGAAAAGTTTCAATGGGAATGGGAAGAATTGGGACAAAAATTGGAAAATTTTTAAGGAACTTTGAAAAAATTTCAACTGGAATTTTAGCCATTTTTTGACGTGAAATTGTAAACATGTTGAAGTGGATTTTGAAAATTCTAGAGAGAATTTTAAAAGCTTCAACAGAATTTCAACAATTTTGAGAGGGATTTGAAAAGTTTCAATGGGAATGGGAAGAATTGGGACAAAAATTGGAAAATTTTGAAGGGACTTTGAAAAAATTGCAACTGGAATTTTAGCCATTTTTTGACATGAAATTGTAAACATGATGAAGTGGATTTTGAAAATTCTAGAGAGAATTTTAAAAGCTTCAAGAGAATTTCAACAATTTTGAGAGGGATTTGAAAAGTTTCAATGGGAATGGGAAGAATTGGGACAAAAATTGGAAAATTTTTCAGGGACTTTGAAAAAATTTCAACTGGAATTTTAGCATTTTTTTTGACGTGAAATTGTAAACATGTGGCCATGGATTTTGAAAATTCTAGAGAGAATTTTAAAAGCTTCAACAGAATTTCAACAATTTTGAGAGGGATTTGAAAAGTTTCAATGGGAATGGGAAGAATTGGGACAAAAATTGGAAAATTTTGAAGGGACTTTGAAAAAATTTCAACTGGAATTTTAGCCATTTTTTGACGTGAAATTGTAAACATGTGGCCATGGATTTTGAAAATTCTAGAGAGAATTTTAAAAGCTTCAACAGAATTTCCACAATTTTGAGAGGGATTTGAAAAGTTTCAATGGGAATGGGAAGAATTGGGACAAAAATTGGAAAATTTTTAAGGGACTGAAAAAATTTCAACTGGAATTTTAGCCATTTTTTGACGTGAAATTGTAAACATGTGGCCATGGATTTTGAAAATTCTAGAGAGAATTTTAAAAGCTTCAAGAGAATTTCAACAATTTTGAGAGGGATTTGAAAAGTTTCAATGGGAATGGGAAGAATTGGGACAAAAATGGGAAAATTCTTAAGGGACTTTGAAAAAATTTCAACTGGAATTTTAGCCATTTTTTGACGTGAAATTGTAAACATGTGGCCATGGATTTTGAAAATTCTAGAGAGAATTTTAAAAGCTTCAACAGAATTTCCACAATTTTGAGAGGGATTTGAAAAGTTTCAATGGGAATGGGAAGAATTGGGACAAAAATTGGAAAATTTTTAAGGGACTTTGAAAAAATTTCAACTGGAATTTTAGCAATTTTGACGTGAAATTGTAAACATGTGGACATGGATTTTGAAAATTCTAGAGAGAATTTTAAAAGCTTCAAGAGAATTTCAACAATTTTGAGAGGGATTTGAAAAGTTTCAATGGGAATGGGAAGAATTGGGACAAAAATTGGAAAATTTTTAAGGGACTTTGAAAAAATTTCAACTGGAATTTTAGCCATTTTTTTACGTGAAATTGTAAACATGTGGCCATGGATTTTGAAAATTCTAGAGAGAATTTTAAAAGCTTCAAGAGAATTTCAACAATTTTGAGAGGGATTTGAAAAGTTTCAATGGGAATGGGAAGAATTGGGACAAAAATTGGAAAATTTTTAAGGGACTTTGACAAAATTTCAACTGGAATTTTAGCCATTTTTTGACGTGAAATTGTAAACATGTGGACATGGATTTTGAAAATTCTAGAGAGAATTTTAAAAGCTTCAACAGAATTTCAACACTTTTGAGAGGGATTTGAAAAGTTTCAATGGGAATGGGAAGAATTGGGACAAAAATTGGAAAATTTTTAAGGGACTTTGAAAAAATTTCAACTGGAATTTTAGCCATTTTTTGACGTGAAATTGTAAACATGTGGACATGGATTTTGAAAATTCTAGAGAGAATTTTAAAAGCTTCAACAGAATTTCAACAATTTTGAGAGGGATTTGAAAAGTTTCAATGGGAATGGGAAGAATTGGGGCAAAAATTGGAAAATTTTTAAGGGACTTTGAAAAAATTGCAACTGGAAGTTTAGCCATTTTTTGACGTGAAATTGTAAACATGTGGACATGGATTTTGAAAATTCTAGAGAGAATTTTAAAAGCTTCAACAGAATTTCCACAATTTTGAGAGGGATTTGAAAAGTTTCAATGGGAATGGGAAGAATTGGGACAAAAATTGGAAAATTTTTAAGGGACTTTGAAAAAATTTCAACTGGAATTTTAGCAATTTTGACGTGAAATTGTAAACATGTGGACATGGATTTTGAAAATTCTAGAGAGAATTTTAAAAGCTTCAAGAGAATTTCAACAATTTTGAGAGGGATTTGAAAAGTTTCAATGGGAATGGGAAGAATTGGGACAAAAATTGGAAAATTTTTAAGGGACTTTGAAAAAATTTCAACTGGAATTTTAGCAATTTTTTACATGAAATTGTAAACATGATGAAGTGGATTTTGAGAATTCTAGAGAGAATTTTAAAAGCTTCAACAGAATTTCAACAATTTTGAGAGGGATTTGAAAAGTTTCAATGGGAATGGGAAGAATTGGGACAAAAATTGGAAAATTTTTAAGGGACTTTGAAAACATTGCAACTGGAATTTTAGCCATTTTTTGACGTGAAATTGTAAACATGTGGCCATGGATTTTGAAAATTCTAGAGAGAATTTTAAAAGCTTCAAGAGACTTTCAACAATTTTGAGAGGGATTTGAAAAGTTTCAATGGGAATGGGAAGAATTGGGACAAAAATTGGAAAATTTTGAAGGGACTTTGAAAAAATTTCAACTGGAATTTTAGCATTTTTTTTTTACGTGAAATTGTAAACATGTGGACATGGATTTTGAAAATTCTAGAGAGAATTTTAAAAGCTTCAAGAGAATTTCAACAATTTTGAGAGGGATTTGAAAAGTTTCAATGGGAATGGGAAGAATTGGGACAAAAATTGGAAAATTTTTAAGGGACTTTGAAAAAATTGCAACTGGAATTTTAGCCATTTTTTGACATGAAATTGTAAACATGTGGCCATGGATTTTGAAAATTCTAGAGAGAATTTTAAAAGCTTCAACAGAATTTCAACAATTTTGAGAGGGATTTGAAAAGTTTCAATGGGAATGGGAAGAATTGGGACAAAAATTGGAAAATTTTTAAGGGACTTTGAAAAAATTTCAACTGGAATTTTAGCATTTTTTTTTACGTGAAATTGTAAACATGTGGACATGGATTTTGAAAATTCTAGAGAGAATTTTAAAAGCTTCAAGAGAATTTCAACAATTTTGAGAGGGATTTGAAAAGTTTCAATGGGAATGGGAAGAATTGGGACAAAAATTGGAAAATTTTTAAGGGACTTTGAAAAAATTGCAACTGGAATTTTAGCCATTTTTTGACGTGAAATTGTAAACATGTGGCCATGGATTTTGAAAATTCTAGAGAGAATTTTAAAAGCTTCAACAGAATTTCCACAATTTTGAGAGGGATTTGAAAAGTTTCAATGGGAATGGGAAGAATTGGGACAAAAATTGGAAAATTTTTAAGGGACTGAAAAAATTTCAACTGGAATTTTAGCCATTTTTTGACGTGAAATTGTAAACATGTGGACATGGATTTTGAAAATTCTAGAGAGAATTTTAAAAGCTTCAAGAGAATTTCAACAATTTGGAGAGGGATTTGAAAAGTTTCAATGGGAATGGGAAGAATTGGGACAAAAATGGGAAAATTTTGAAGGGACTTTGAAAAAATTTCAACTGGAATTTTAGCCATTTTTTGACGTGAAATTGTAAACATGTGGCCATGGATTTTGAAAATTCTAGAGAGAATTTTAAAAGCTTCAACAGAATTTCCACAATTTTGAGAGGGATTTGAAAAGTTTCAATGGGAATGGGAAGAATTGGGACAAAAATTGGAAAATTTTTAAGGGACTTTGAAAAAATTTCAACTGGAATTTTAGCAATTTTGACGTGAAATTGTAAACATGTGGACATGGATTTTGAAAATTCTAGAGAGAATTTTAAAAGCTTCAAGAGAATTTCAACAATTTTGAGAGGGATTTGAAAAGTTTCAATGGGAATGGGAAGAATTGGGACAAAAATTGGAAAATTTTTAAGGGACTTTGAAAAAATTTCAACTGGAATTTTAGCCATTTTTTGACATGAAATTGTAAACATGATGAAGTGGATTTTGAAAATTCTAGAGAGAATTTTAAAAGCTTCAACAGAATTTCAACAATTTTGAGAGGGATTTGAAAAGTTTCAATGGGAATGGGAAGAATTGGGACAAAAATTGGAAAATTTTTAAGGGACTTTGAAAAAATTTCAACTGGAATTTTAGCCATTTTTTGACGTGAAATTGTAAACATGTGGCCATGGATTTTGAAAATTCTAGAGAGAATTTTAAAAGCTTCAAGAGAATTTCAACAATTTTGAGAGGGATTTGAAAAGTTTCAATGGGAATGGGAAGAATTGGGACAAAAATTGGAAAATTTTTAAGGGACTTTGAAAAAATTTCAACTGGAATTTTAGCCATTTTTTGACGTGAAATTGTAAACATGTGGCCATGGATTTTGAAAATTCTAGAGAGAATTTTAAAAGCTTCAAGAGAATTTCAACAATTTTGAGAGGGATTTGAAAAGTTTCAATGGGAATGGGAAGAATTGGGACAAAAATTGGAAAATTTTGAAGGGACTTTGAAAAAATTGCAACTGGAATTTTAGCCATTTTTTGACATGAAATTGTAAACATGATGAAGTGGATTTTGAAAATTCTAGAGAGAATTTTAAAAGCTTCAACAGAATTTCAACAATTTTGAGAGGGATTTGAAAAGTTTCAATGGGAATGGGAAGAATTGGGACAAAAATTGGAAAATTTTTAAGGGACTTTGAAAAAATTTCAACTGGAATTTTAGCCATTTTTTGACGTGAAATTGTAAACATGTGGCCATGGATTTTGAAAATTCTAGAGAGAATTTTAAAAGCTTCAAGAGAATTTCAACAATTTTGAGAGGGATTTGAAAAGTTTCAATGGGAATGGGAAGAATTGGGACAAAAATTGGAAAATTTTTAAGGGACTTTGAAAAAATTTCAACTGGAATTTTAGCATTTTTTTTTACGTGAAATTGTAAACATGTGGACATGGATTTTGAAAATTCTAGAGAGAATTTTAAAAGCTTCAAGAGAATTTCAACAATTTTGAGAGGGATTTGAAAAGTTTCAATGGGAATGGGAAGAATTGGGTCAAAAATTGGAAAATTTTTAAGGGACTTTGAAAAAATTTCAACTGGAATTTTAGCCATTTTTTGACGTGAAATTGTAAACATGTTGAAGTGGATTTTGAAAATTCTAGAGAGAATTTTAAAAGCTTCAACAGAATTTCCACAATTTTGAGAGGGATTTGAAAAGTTTCAATGGGAATGGGAAGAATTGGGACAAAAATTGGAAAATTTTTAAGGGACTTTGACAAAATTTCAACTGGAATTTTAGCCATTTTTTGACATGAAATTGTAAACATGATGAAGTGGATTTTGAAAATTCTAGAGAGAATTTTAAAAGCTTCAAGAGAATTTCAACAATTTTGAGAGGGATTTGAAAAGTTTCAATGGGAATGGGAAGAATTGGGACAAAAATTGGAAAATTTTTAAGGGACTTTGAAAAAATTTCAACTGGAATTTTAGCCATTTTTTGACGTGAAATTGTAAACATGTTGAAGTGGATTTTGAAAATTCTAGAGAGAATTTTAAAAGCTTCAAGAGAATTTCAACAATTTTGAGAGGGATTTGAAAAGTTTCAATGGGAATGGGAAGAATTGGGACAAAAATTGGAAAATTTTTAAGGAACTTTGAAAAAATTTCAACTGGAATTTTAGCCATTTTTTGACGTGAAATTGTAAACATGTTGAAGTGGATTTTGAAAATTCTAGAGAGAATTTTAAAAGCTTCAACAGAATTTCAACAATTTTGAGAGGGATTTGAAAAGTTTCAATGGGAATGGGAAGAATTGGGACAAAAATTGGAAAATTTTTAAGGGACTTTGAAAAAATTGCAACTGGAATTTTAGCCATTTTTTGACGTGAAATTGTAAACATGTGGCCATGGATTTTGAAAATTCTAGAGAGAATTTTAAAAGCTTCAAGAGAATTTCAACAATTTTGAGAGGGATTTGAAAAGTTTCAATGGGAATGGGAAGAATTGGGACAAAAATTGGAAAATTTTTCAGGGACTTTGAAAAAATTTCAACTGGAATTTTAGCATTTTTTTTGACGTGAAATTGTAAACATGTGGACATGGATTTTGAAAATTCTAGAGAGAATTTTAAAAGCTTCAACAGAATTTCAACAATTTTGAGAGGGATTTGAAAAGTTTCAATGGGAATGGGAAGAATTGGGACAAAAATTGGAAAATTTTTAAGGGACTTTGAAAAAATTGCAACTGGAATTTTAGCCATTTTTTGACGTGAAATTGTAAACATGTGGCCATGGATTTTGAAAATTCTAGAGAGAATTTTAAAAGCTTCAACAGAATTTCCACAATTTTGAGAGGGATTTGAAAAGTTTCAATGGGAATGGGAAGAATTGGGACAAAAATTGGAAAATTTTTAAGGGACTGAAAAAATTTCAACTGGAATTTTAGCCATTTTTTGACGTGAAATTGTAAACATGTGGCCATGGATTTTGAAAATTCTAGAGAGAATTTTAAAAGCTTCAAGAGAATTTCCACAATTTTGAGAGGGATTTGAAAAGTTTCAATGGGAATGGGAAGAATTGGGACAAAAATTGGAAAATTTTTCAGGGACTTTGAAAAAATTTCAACTGGAATTTTAGCCATTTTTTGACGTGAAATTGTAAACATGTGGACATGGATTTTGAAAATTCTAGAGAGAATTTTAAAAGCTTCAACAGAATTTCAACAATTTTGAGAGGGATTTGAAAAGTTTCAATGGGAATGGGAAGAATTGGGACAAAAATTGGAAAATTTTGAAGGGACTTTGAAAAAATTTCAACTGGAATTTTAGCCATTTTTTGACGTGAAATTGTAAACATGTGGACATGGATTTTGAAAAATCTAGAGAGAATTTTAAAAGCTTCAACAGAATTTCCACAATTTTGAGAGGGATTTGAAAAGTTTCAATGGGAATGGGAAGAATTGGGGCAAAAATTGGAAAATTTTTAAGGGACTTTGAAAAAATTGCAACTGGAAGTTTAGCCATTTTTTGACGTGAAATTGTAAACATGTGGACATGGATTTTGAAAATTCTAGAGAGAATTTTAAAAGCTTCAACAGAATTTCCACAATTTTGAGAGGGATTTGAAAAGTTTCAATGGGAATGGGAAGAATTGGGACAAAAATTGGAAAATTTTTAAGGGACTTTGAAAAAATTTCAACTGGAATTTTAGCAATTTTGACGTGAAATTGTAAACATGTGGACATGGATTTTGAAAATTCTAGAGAGAATTTTAAAAGCTTCAAGAGAATTTCAACAATTTTGAGAGGGATTTGAAAAGTTTCAATGGGAATGGGAAGAATTGGGACAAAAATTGGAAAATTTTTAAGGGACTTTGAAAAAATTTCAACTGGAATTTTAGCAATTTTTTACATGAAATTGTAAACATGATGAAGTGGATTTTGAGAATTCTAGAGAGAATTTTAAAAGCTTCAACAGAATTTCAACAATTTTGAGAGGGATTTGAAAAGTTTCAATGGGAATGGGAAGAATTGGGACAAAAATTGGAAAATTTTTAAGGGACTTTGAAAACATTTCAACTGGAATTTTAGCCATTTTTTGACGTGAAATTGTAAACATGTGGCCATGGATTTTGAAAATTCTAGAGAGAATTTTAAAAGCTTCAAGAGACTTTCAACAATTTTGAGAGGGATTTGAAAAGTTTCAATGGGAATGGGAAGAATTGGGACAAAAATTGGAAAATTTTGAAGGGACTTTGAAAAAATTTCAACTGGAATTTTAGCATTTTTTTTTTACGTGAAATTGTAAACATGTGGACATGGATTTTGAAAATTCTAGAGAGAATTTTAAAAGCTTCAAGAGAATTTCAACAATTTTGAGAGGGATTTGAAAAGTTTCAATGGGAATGGGAAGAATTGGGACAAAAATTGGAAAATTTTTAAGGGACTTTGAAAAAATTGCAACTGGAATTTTAGCCATTTTTTGACATGAAATTGTAAACATGTGGCCATGGATTTTGAAAATTCTAGAGAGAATTTTAAAAGCTTCAACAGAATTTCAACACTTTTGAGAGGGATTTGAAAAGTTTCAATGGGAATGGGAAGAATTGGGACAAAAATTGGAAAATTTTTAAGGGACTTTGAAAAAATTTCAACTGGAATTTTAGCATTTTTTTTTACGTGAAATTGTAAACATGTGGACATGGATTTTGAAAATTCTAGAGAGAATTTTAAAAGCTTCAAGAGAATTTCAACAATTTTGAGAGGGATTTGAAAAGTTTCAATGGGAATGGGAAGAATTGGGACAAAAATTGGAAAATTTTTAAGGGACTTTGAAAAAATTTCAACTGGAATTTTAGCCATTTTTTGACGTGAAATTGTAAACATGTTGAAGTGGATTTTGAAAATTCTAGAGAGAATTTTAAAAGCTTCAACAGAATTTCCACAATTTTGAGAGGGATTTGAAAAGTTTCAATGGGAATGGGAAGAATTGGGACAAAAATTGGAAAATTTTTAAGGGACTTTGAAAAAATTTCAACTGGAATTTTAGCCATTTTTTGACGTGAAATTGTAAACATGTTGAAGTGGATTTTGAAAATTCTAGAGAGAATTTTAAAAGCTTCAAGAGAATTTCAACAATTTTGAGAGGGATTTGAAAAGTTTCAATGGGAATGGGAAGAATTGGGACAAAAATTGGAAAATTTTTCAGGGACTTTGAAAAAATTTCAACTGGAATTTTAGCCATTTTTTGACGTGAAATTGTAAACATTTTGAAGTGGATTTTGAAAATTCTAGAGAGAATTTTAAAAGCTTCAACAGAATTTCAACAATTTTGAGAGGGATTTGAAAAGTTTCAATGGGAATGGGAAGAATTGGGACAAAAATTGGAAAATTTTGAAGGGACTTTGAAAAAATTGCAACTGGAATTTTAGCCATTTTTTGACATGAAATTGTAAACATGATGAAGTGGATTTTGAAAATTCTAGAGAGAATTTTAAAAGCTTCAACAGAATTTCAACAATTTTGAGAGGGATTTGAAAAGTTTCAATGGGAATGGGAAGAATTGGGACAAAAATTGGAAAATTTTTAAGGGACTTTGAAAAAATTTCAACTGGAATTTTAGCCATTTTTTGACGTGAAATTGTAAACATGTGGCCATGGATTTTGAAAATTCTAGAGAGAATTTTAAAAGCTTCAAGAGAATTTCAACAATTTTGAGAGGGATTTGAAAAGTTTCAATGGGAATGGGAAGAATTGGGACAAAAATTGGAAAATTTTTAAGGGACTTTGAAAAAATTTCAACTGGAATTTTAGCATTTTTTTTTACGTGAAATTGTAAACATGTGGACATGGATTTTGAAAATTCTAGAGAGAATTTTAAAAGCTTCAAGAGAATTTCAACAATTTTGAGAGGGATTTGAAAAGTTTCAATGGGAATGGGAAGAATTGGGACAAAAATTGGAAAATTTTTAAGGGACTTTGAAAAAATTTCAACTGGAATTTTAGCCATTTTTTGACGTGAAATTGTAAACATGTTGAAGTGGATTTTGAAAATTCTAGAGAGAATTTTAAAAGCTTCAACAGAATTTCCACAATTTTGAGAGGGATTTGAAAAGTTTCAATGGGAATGGGAAGAATTGGGACAAAAATTGGAAAATTTTTAAGGGACTTTGACAAAATTTCAACTGGAATTTTAGCCATTTTTTGACATGAAATTGTAAACATGATGAAGTGGATTTTGAAAATTCTAGAGAGAATTTTAAAAGCTTCAAGAGAATTTCAACAATTTTGAGAGGGATTTGAAAAGTTTCAATGGGAATGGGAAGAATTGGGACAAAAATTGGAAAATTTTTAAGGGACTTTGAAAAAATTTCAACTGGAATTTTAGCCATTTTTTGACGTGAAATTGTAAACATGTTGAAGTGGATTTTGAAAATTCTAGAGAGAATTTTAAAAGCTTCAAGAGAATTTCAACAATTTTGAGAGGGATTTGAAAAGTTTCAATGGGAATGGGAAGAATTGGGACAAAAATTGGAAAATTTTTAAGGAACTTTGAAAAAATTTCAACTGGAATTTTAGCCATTTTTTGACGTGAAATTGTAAACATGTTGAAGTGGATTTTGAAAATTCTAGAGAGAATTTTAAAAGCTTCAACAGAATTTCAACAATTTTGAGAGGGATTTGAAAAGTTTCAATGGGAATGGGAAGAATTGGGACAAAAATTGGAAAATTTTTAAGGGACTTTGAAAAAATTGCAACTGGAATTTTAGCCATTTTTTGACGTGAAATTGTAAACATGTGGCCATGGATTTTGAAAATTCTAGAGAGAATTTTAAAAGCTTCAAGAGAATTTCAACAATTTTGAGAGGGATTTGAAAAGTTTCAATGGGAATGGGAAGAATTGGGACAAAAATTGGAAAATTTTTCAGGGACTTTGAAAAAATTTCAACTGGAATTTTAGCATTTTTTTTGACGTGAAATTGTAAACATGTGGACATGGATTTTGAAAATTCTAGAGAGAATTTTAAAAGCTTCAACAGAATTTCAACAATTTTGAGAGGGATTTGAAAAGTTTCAATGGGAATGGGAAGAATTGGGACAAAAATTGGAAAATTTTTAAGGGACTTTGAAAAAATTGCAACTGGAATTTTAGCCATTTTTTGACGTGAAATTGTAAACATGTGGCCATGGATTTTGAAAATTCTAGAGAGAATTTTAAAAGCTTCAACAGAATTTCCACAATTTTGAGAGGGATTTGAAAAGTTTCAATGGGAATGGGAAGAATTGGGACAAAAATTGGAAAATTTTTAAGGGACTGAAAAAATTTCAACTGGAATTTTAGCCATTTTTTGACGTGAAATTGTAAACATGTGGCCATGGATTTTGAAAATTCTAGAGAGAATTTTAAAAGCTTCAAGAGAATTTCCACAATTTTGAGAGGGATTTGAAAAGTTTCAATGGGAATGGGAAGAATTGGGACAAAAATGGGAAAATTCTTAAGGGACTTTGAAAAAATTTCAACTGGAATTTTAGCCATTTTTTGACGTGAAATTGTAAACATGTGGACATGGATTTTGAAAATTCTAGAGAGAATTTTAAAAGCTTCAACAGAATTTCCACAATTTTGAGAGGGATTTGAAAAGTTTCAATGGGAATGGGAAGAATTGGGACAAAAATTGGAAAATTTTGAAGGGACTTTGAAAAAATTTCAACTGGAATTTTAGCATTTTTTTTTTACGTGAAATTGTAAACATGTGGACATGGATTTTGAAAATTCTAGAGAGAATTTTAAAAGCTTCAAGAGAATTTCAACAATTTTGAGAGGGATTTGAAAAGTTTCAATGGGAATGGGAAGAATTGGGACAAAAATTGGAAAATTTTTAAGGGACTTTGAAAAAATTGCAACTGGAATTTTAGCCATTTTTTGACATGAAATTGTAAACATGTGGCCATGGATTTTGAAAATTCTAGAGAGAATTTTAAAAGCTTCAACAGAATTTCAACACTTTTGAGAGGGATTTGAAAAGTTTCAATGGGAATGGGAAGAATTGGGACAAAAATTGGAAAATTTTTAAGGGACTTTGAAAAAATTTCAACTGGAATTTTAGCATTTTTTTTTACGTGAAATTGTAAACATGTGGACATGGATTTTGAAAATTCTAGAGAGAATTTTAAAAGCTTCAAGAGAATTTCAACAATTTTGAGAGGGATTTGAAAAGTTTCAATGGGAATGGGAAGAATTGGGACAAAAATTGGAAAATTTTTAAGGGACTTTGAAAAAATTTCAACTGGAATTTTAGCCATTTTTTGACGTGAAATTGTAAACATGTTGAAGTGGATTTTGAAAATTCTAGAGAGAATTTTAAAAGCTTCAACAGAATTTCCACAATTTTGAGAGGGATTTGAAAAGTTTCAATGGGAATGGGAAGAATTGGGACAAAAATTGGAAAATTTTTAAGGGACTTTGAAAAAATTTCAACTGGAATTTTAGCCATTTTTTGACGTGAAATTGTAAACATGTTGAAGTGGATTTTGAAAATTCTAGAGAGAATTTTAAAAGCTTCAAGAGAATTTCAACAATTTTGAGAGGGATTTGAAAAGTTTCAATGGGAATGGGAAGAATTGGGACAAAAATTGGAAAATTTTTCAGGGACTTTGAAAAAATTTCAACTGGAATTTTAGCCATTTTTTGACGTGAAATTGTAAACATTTTGAAGTGGATTTTGAAAATTCTAGAGAGAATTTTAAAAGCTTCAACAGAATTTCAACAATTTTGAGAGGGATTTGAAAAGTTTCAATGGGAATGGGAAGAATTGGGACAAAAATTGGAAAATTTTGAAGGGACTTTGAAAAAATTGCAACTGGAATTTTAGCCATTTTTTGACATGAAATTGTAAACATGATGAAGTGGATTTTGAAAATTCTAGAGAGAATTTTAAAAGCTTCAACAGAATTTCAACAATTTTGAGAGGGATTTGAAAAGTTTCAATGGGAATGGGAAGAATTGGGACAAAAATTGGAAAATTTTTAAGGGACTTTGAAAAAATTTCAACTGGAATTTTAGCCATTTTTTGACGTGAAATTGTAAACATGTGGCCATGGATTTTGAAAATTCTAGAGAGAATTTTAAAAGCTTCAAGAGAATTTCAACAATTTTGAGAGGGATTTGAAAAGTTTCAATGGGAATGGGAAGAATTGGGACAAAAATTGGAAAATTTTTAAGGGACTTTGAAAAAATTTCAACTGGAATTTTAGCATTTTTTTTTACGTGAAATTGTAAACATGTGGACATGGATTTTGAAAATTCTAGAGAGAATTTTAAAAGCTTCAAGAGAATTTCAACAATTTTGAGAGGGATTTGAAAAGTTTCAATGGGAATGGGAAGAATTGGGACAAAAATTGGAAAATTTTTAAGGGACTTTGAAAAAATTTCAACTGGAATTTTAGCCATTTTTTGACGTGAAATTGTAAACATGTTGAAGTGGATTTTGAAAATTCTAGAGAGAATTTTAAAAGCTTCAACAGAATTTCCACAATTTTGAGAGGGATTTGAAAAGTTTCAATGGGAATGGGAAGAATTGGGACAAAAATTGGAAAATTTTTAAGGGACTTTGACAAAATTTCAACTGGAATTTTAGCCATTTTTTGACATGAAATTGTAAACATGATGAAGTGGATTTTGAAAATTCTAGAGAGAATTTTAAAAGCTTCAAGAGAATTTCAACAATTTTGAGAGGGATTTGAAAAGTTTCAATGGGAATGGGAAGAATTGGGACAAAAATTGGAAAATTTTTAAGGGACTTTGAAAAAATTTCAACTGGAATTTTAGCCATTTTTTGACGTGAAATTGTAAACATGTTGAAGTGGATTTTGAAAATTCTAGAGAGAATTTTAAAAGCTTCAAGAGAATTTCAACAATTTTGAGAGGGATTTGAAAAGTTTCAATGGGAATGGGAAGAATTGGGACAAAAATTGGAAAATTTTTAAGGAACTTTGAAAAAATTTCAACTGGAATTTTAGCCATTTTTTGACGTGAAATTGTAAACATGTTGAAGTGGATTTTGAAAATTCTAGAGAGAATTTTAAAAGCTTCAACAGAATTTCAACAATTTTGAGAGGGATTTGAAAAGTTTCAATGGGAATGGGAAGAATTGGGACAAAAATTGGAAAATTTTTAAGGGACTTTGAAAAAATTGCAACTGGAATTTTAGCCATTTTTTGACGTGAAATTGTAAACATGTGGCCATGGATTTTGAAAATTCTAGAGAGAATTTTAAAAGCTTCAAGAGAATTTCAACAATTTTGAGAGGGATTTGAAAAGTTTCAATGGGAATGGGAAGAATTGGGACAAAAATTGGAAAATTTTTCAGGGACTTTGAAAAAATTTCAACTGGAATTTTAGCATTTTTTTTGACGTGAAATTGTAAACATGTGGACATGGATTTTGAAAATTCTAGAGAGAATTTTAAAAGCTTCAACAGAATTTCAACAATTTTGAGAGGGATTTGAAAAGTTTCAATGGGAATGGGAAGAATTGGGACAAAAATTGGAAAATTTTTAAGGGACTTTGAAAAATTGCAACTGGAATTTTAGCCATTTTTTGACGTGAAATTGTAAACATGTGGCCATGGATTTTGAAAATTCTAGAGAGAATTTTAAAAGCTTCAACAGAATTTCCACAATTTTGAGAGGGATTTGAAAAGTTTCAATGGGAATGGGAAGAATTGGGACAAAAATTGGAAAATTTTTAAGGGACTGAAAAAATTTCAACTGGAATTTTAGCCATTTTTTGACGTGAAATTGTAAACATGTGGCCATGGATTTTGAAAATTCTAGAGAGAATTTTAAAAGCTTCAAGAGAATTTCCACAATTTTGAGAGGGATTTGAAAAGTTTCAATGGGAATGGGAAGAATTGGGACAAAAATGGGAAAATTCTTAAGGGACTTTGAAAAAATTTCAACTGGAATTTTAGCCATTTTTTGACGTGAAATTGTAAACATGTGGACATGGATTTTGAAAATTCTAGAGAGAATTTTAAAAGCTTCAACAGAATTTCCACAATTTTGAGAGGGATTTGAAAAGTTTCAATGGGAATGGGAAGAATTGGGACAAAAATTGGAAAATTTTTAAGGGACTTTGAAAAAATTTCAACTGGAATTTTAGCAATTTTGACGTGAAATTGTAAACATGTGGACATGGATTTTGAAAATTCTAGAGAGAATTTTAAAAGCTTCAAGAGAATTTCAACAATTTTGAGAGGGATTTGAAAAGTTTCAATGGGAATGGGAAGAATTGGGACAAAAATTGGAAAATTTTTAAGGGACTTTGAAAAAATTTCAACTGGAATTTTAGCCATTTTTTGACGTGAAATTGTAAACATGTGGCCATGGATTTTGAAAATTCTAGAGAGAATTTTAAAAGCTTCAAGAGAATTTCAACAATTTTGAGAGGGATTTGAAAAGTTTCAATGGGAATGGGAAGAATTGGGACAAAAATTGGAAAATTTTTCAGGGACTTTGAAAAAATTTCAACTGGAATTTTAGCCATTTTTTGACGTGAAATTGTAAACATGTGGACATGGATTTTGAAAATTCTAGAGAGAATTTTAAAAGCTTCAACAGAATTTCAACAATTTTGAGAGGGATTTGAAAAGTTTCAATGGGAATGGGAAGAATTGGGACAAAAATTGGAAAATTTTGAAGGGACTTTGAAAAAATTTCAACTGGAATTTTAGCCATTTTTTGACGTGAAATTGTAAACATGTGGACATGGATTTTGAAAAATCTAGAGAGAATTTTAAAAGCTTCAACAGAATTTCCACAATTTTGAGAGGGATTTGAAAAGTTTCAATGGGAATGGGAAGAATTGGGGCAAAAATTGGAAAATTTTTAAGGGACTTTGAAAAAATTGCAACTGGAAGTTTAGCCATTTTTTGACGTGAAATTGTAAACATGTGGACATGGATTTTGAAAATTCTAGAGAGAATTTTAAAAGCTTCAACAGAATTTCCACAATTTTGAGAGGGATTTGAAAAGTTTCAATGGGAATGGGAAGAATTGGGACAAAAATTGGAAAATTTTTAAGGGACTTTGAAAAAATTTCAACTGGAATTTTAGCAATTTTGACGTGAAATTGTAAACATGTGGACATGGATTTTGAAAATTCTAGAGAGAATTTTAAAAGCTTCAAGAGAATTTCAACAATTTTGAGAGGGATTTGAAAAGTTTCAATGGGAATGGGAAGAATTGGGACAAAAATTGGAAAATTTTTAAGGGACTTTGAAAAAATTTCAACTGGAATTTTAGCAATTTTTTACATGAAATTGTAAACATGATGAAGTGGATTTTGAGAATTCTAGAGAGAATTTTAAAAGCTTCAACAGAATTTCAACAATTTTGAGAGGGATTTGAAAAGTTTCAATGGGAATGGGAAGAATTGGGACAAAAATTGGAAAATTTTTAAGGGACTTTGAAAACATTGCAACTGGAATTTTAGCCATTTTTTGACGTGAAATTGTAAACATGTGGCCATGGATTTTGAAAATTCTAGAGAGAATTTTAAAAGCTTCAAGAGACTTTCAACAATTTTGAGAGGGATTTGAAAAGTTTCAATGGGAATGGGAAGAATTGGGACAAAAATTGGAAAATTTTTAAGGGACTTTGAAAAAATTTCAACTGGAATTTTAGCATTTTTTTTTACGTGAAATTGTAAACATGTGGACATGGATTTTGAAAATTCTAGAGAGAATTTTAAAAGCTTCAAGAGAATTTCAACAATTTTGAGAGGGATTTGAAAAGTTTCAATGGGAATGGGAAGAATTGGGACAAAAATTGGAAAATTTTTAAGGGACTTTGAAAAAATTTCAACTGGAATTTTAGCCATTTTTTGACGTGAAATTGTAAACATGTTGAAGTGGATTTTGAAAATTCTAGAGAGAATTTTAAAAGCTTCAACAGAATTTCCACAATTTTGAGAGGGATTTGAAAAGTTTCAATGGGAATGGGAAGAATTGGGACAAAAATTGGAAAATTTTTAAGGGACTTTGACAAAATTTCAACTGGAATTTTAGCCATTTTTTGACATGAAATTGTAAACATGATGAAGTGGATTTTGAAAATTCTAGAGAGAATTTTAAAAGCTTCAAGAGAATTTCAACAATTTTGAGAGGGATTTGAAAAGTTTCAATGGGAATGGGAAGAATTGGGACAAAAATTGGAAAATTTTTAAGGGACTTTGAAAAAATTTCAACTGGAATTTTAGCCATTTTTTGACGTGAAATTGTAAACATGTTGAAGTGGATTTTGAAAATTCTAGAGAGAATTTTAAAAGCTTCAAGAGAATTTCAACAATTTTGAGAGGGATTTGAAAAGTTTCAATGGGAATGGGAAGAATTGGGACAAAAATTGGAAAATTTTTAAGGAACTTTGAAAAAATTTCAACTGGAATTTTAGCCATTTTTTGACGTGAAATTGTAAACATGTTGAAGTGGATTTTGAAAATTCTAGAGAGAATTTTAAAAGCTTCAACAGAATTTCAACAATTTTGAGAGGGATTTGAAAAGTTTCAATGGGAATGGGAAGAATTGGGACAAAAATTGGAAAATTTTGAAGGGACTTTGAAAAAATTGCAACTGGAATTTTAGCCATTTTTTGACATGAAATTGTAAACATGATGAAGTGGATTTTGAAAATTCTAGAGAGAATTTTAAAAGCTTCAAGAGAATTTCAACAATTTTGAGAGGGATTTGAAAAGTTTCAATGGGAATGGGAAGAATTGGGACAAAAATTGGAAAATTTTTCAGGGACTTTGAAAAAATTTCAACTGGAATTTTAGCATTTTTTTTGACGTGAAATTGTAAACATGTGGCCATGGATTTTGAAAATTCTAGAGAGAATTTTAAAAGCTTCAACAGAATTTCAACAATTTTGAGAGGGATTTGAAAAGTTTCAATGGGAATGGAAGAATTGGGACAAAAATTGGAAAATTTTTAAGGGACTTTGAAAAAATTGCAACTGGAATTTTAGCCATTTTTTGACGTGAAATTGTAAACATGTGGCCATGGATTTTGAAAATTCTAGAGAGAATTTTAAAAGCTTCAACAGAATTTCCACAATTTTGAGAGGGATTTGAAAAGTTTCAATGGGAATGGGAAGAATTGGGACAAAAATTGGAAAATTTTTAAGGGACTGAAAAAATTTCAACTGGAATTTTAGCCATTTTTTGACGTGAAATTGTAAACATGTGGCCATGGATTTTGAAAATTCTAGAGAGAATTTTAAAAGCTTCAAGAGAATTTCAACAATTTTGAGAGGGATTTGAAAAGTTTCAATGGGAATGGGAAGAATTGGGACAAAAATGGGAAAATTCTTAAGGGACTTTGAAAAAATTTCAACTGGAATTTTAGCCATTTTTTGACGTGAAATTGTAAACATGTGGCCATGGATTTTGAAAATTCTAGAGAGAATTTTAAAAGCTTCAACAGAATTTCCACAATTTTGAGAGGGATTTGAAAAGTTTCAATGGGAATGGGAAGAATTGGGACAAAAATTGGAAAATTTTTAAGGGACTTTGAAAAAATTTCAACTGGAATTTTAGCAATTTTGACGTGAAATTGTAAACATGTGGACATGGATTTTGAAAATTCTAGAGAGAATTTTAAAAGCTTCAAGAGAATTTCAACAATTTTGAGAGGGATTTGAAAAGTTTCAATGGGAATGGGAAGAATTGGGACAAAAATTGGAAAATTTTTAAGGGACTTTGAAAAAATTTCAACTGGAATTTTAGCCATTTTTTTACGTGAAATTGTAAACATGTGGCCATGGATTTTGAAAATTCTAGAGAGAATTTTAAAAGCTTCAAGAGAATTTCAACAATTTTGAGAGGGATTTGAAAAGTTTCAATGGGAATGGGAAGAATTGGGACAAAAATTGGAAAATTTTTAAGGGACTTTGACAAAATTTCAACTGGAATTTTAGCCATTTTTTGACGTGAAATTGTAAACATGTGGACATGGATTTTGAAAATTCTAGAGAGAATTTTAAAAGCTTCAACAGAATTTCAACACTTTTGAGAGGGATTTGAAAAGTTTCAATGGGAATGGGAAGAATTGGGACAAAAATTGGAAAATTTTTAAGGGACTTTGAAAAAATTGCAACTGGAAGTTTAGCCATTTTTTGACGTGAAATTGTAAACATGTGGACATGGATTTTGAAAATTCTAGAGAGAATTTTAAAAGCTTCAACAGAATTTCAACAATTTTGAGAGGGATTTGAAAAGTTTCAATGGGAATGGGAAGAATTGGGGCAAAAATTGGAAAATTTTTAAGGGACTTTGAAAAAATTTCAACTGGAATTTTAGCAATTTTGACGTGAAATTGTAAACATGTGGACATGGATTTTGAAAATTCTAGAGAGAATTTTAAAAGCTTCAAGAGAATTTCAACAATTTTGAGAGGGATTTGAAAAGTTTCAATGGGAATGGGAAGAATTGGGACAAAAATTGGAAAATTTTTAAGGGACTTTGAAAAAATTTCAACTGGAATTTTAGCAATTTTTTACATGAAATTGTAAACATGATGAAGTGGATTTTGAGAATTCTAGAGAGAATTTAAAAGCTTCAACAGAATTTCAACAATTTTGAGAGGGATTTGAAAAGTTTCAATGGGAATGGGAAGAATTGGGACAAAAATTGGAAAATTTTTAAGGGACTTTGAAAACATTTCAACTGGAATTTTAGCCATTTTTTGACGTGAAATTGTAAACATGTGGCCATGGATTTTGAAAATTCTAGAGAGAATTTTAAAAGCTTCAAGAGACTTTCAACAATTTTGAGAGGGATTTGAAAAGTTTCAATGGGAATGGGAAGAATTGGGACAAAATTGGAAAATTTTGAAGGGACTTTGAAAAAATTTCAACTGGAATTTTAGCATTTTTTTTTTACGTGAAATTGTAAACATGTGGACATGGATTTTGAAAATTCTAGAGAGAATTTTAAAAGCTTCAAGAGAATTTCAACAATTTTGAGAGGGATTTGAAAAGTTTCAATGGGAATGGGAAGAATTGGGACAAAAATTGGAAAATTTTTAAGGGACTTTGAAAAAATTGCAACTGGAATTTTAGCCATTTTTTGACATGAAATTGTAAACATGTGGCCATGGATTTTGAAAATTCTAGAGAGAATTTTAAAAGCTTCAACAGAATTTCAACAATTTTGAGAGGGATTTGAAAAGTTTCAATGGGAATGGGAAGAATTGGGACAAAAATTGGAAAATTTTTAAGGGACTTTGAAAAAATTTCAACTGGAATTTTAGCATTTTTTTTTACGTGAAATTGTAAACATGTGGACATGGATTTTGAAAATTCTAGAGAGAATTTTAAAAGCTTCAAGAGAATTTCAACAATTTTGAGAGGGATTTGAAAAGTTTCAATGGGAATGGGAAGAATTGGGACAAAAATTGGAAAATTTTTAAGGGACTTTGAAAAAATTGCAACTGGAATTTTAGCCATTTTTTGACGTGAAATTGTAAACATGTGGCCATGGATTTTGAAAATTCTAGAGAGAATTTTAAAAGCTTCAACAGAATTTCCACAATTTTGAGAGGGATTTGAAAAGTTTCAATGGGAATGGGAAGAATTGGGACAAAAATTGGAAAATTTTTAAGGGACTGAAAAAATTTCAACTGGAATTTTAGCCATTTTTTGACGTGAAATTGTAAACATGTGGACATGGATTTTGAAAATTCTAGAGAGAATTTTAAAAGCTTCAAGAGAATTTCAACAATTTGGAGAGGGATTTGAAAAGTTTCAATGGGAATGGGAAGAATTGGGACAAAAATGGGAAAATTCTTAAGGGACTTTGAAAAAATTTCAACTGGAATTTTAGCCATTTTTTGACGTGAAATTGTAAACATGTGGCCATGGATTTTGAAAATTCTAGAGAGAATTTTAAAAGCTTCAACAGAATTTCCACAATTTTGAGAGGGATTTGAAAAGTTTCAATGGGAATGGGAAGAATTGGGACAAAAATTGGAAAATTTTTAAGGGACTTTGAAAAAATTTCAACTGGAATTTTAGCAATTTTGACGTGAAATTGTAAACATGTGGACATGGATTTTGAAAATTCTAGAGAGAATTTTAAAAGCTTCAAGAGAATTTCAACAATTTTGAGAGGGATTTGAAAAGTTTCAATGGGAATGGGAAGAATTGGGACAAAAATTGGAAAATTTTTAAGGGACTTTGAAAAAATTTCAACTGGAATTTTAGCCATTTTTTTACGTGAAATTGTAAACATGTGGCCATGGATTTTGAAAATTCTAGAGAGAATTTTAAAAGCTTCAACAGAATTTCAACAATTTTGAGAGGGATTTGAAAAGTTTCAATGGGAATGGGAAGAATTGGGACAAAAATTGGAAAATTTTTAAGGGACTTTGAAAAAATTTCAACTGGAATTTTAGCCATTTTTTGACGTGAAATTGTAAACATGTGGACATGGATTTTGAAAATTCTAGAGAGAATTTTAAAAGCTTCAACAGAATTTCAACAATTTTGAGAGGGATTTGAAAAGTTTCAATGGGAATGGGAAGAATTGGGACAAAAATTGGAAAATTTTTAAGGGACTTTGAAAAAATTTCAACTGGAATTTTAGCCATTTTTTGACGTGAAATTGTAAACATGTTGAAGTGGATTTTGAAAATTCTAGAGAGAATTTTAAAAGCTTCAACAGAATTTCCACAATTTTGAGAGGGATTTGAAAAGTTTCAATGGGAATGGGAAGAATTGGGACAAAAATTGGAAAATTTTTAAGGGACTTTGAAAAAATTTCAACTGGAATTTTAGCCATTTTTTGACGTGAAATTGTAAACATGTGGCCATGGATTTTGAAAATTCTAGAGAGAATTTTAAAAGCTTCAAGAGAATTTCAACAATTTTGAGAGGGATTTGAAAAGTTTCAATGGGAATGGGAAGAATTGGGACAAAAATTGGAAAATTTTTAAGAGACTTTGAAAAAATTTCAACTGGAATTTTAGCCATTTTTTGATGTGAAATTGTAAACATGTGGACATGGATTTTGAAAATTCTAGAGAGAATTTTAAAAGCTTCAAGAGAATTTCAACAATTTTGAGAGGGATTTGAAAAGTTTCAATGGGAATGGGAAGAATTGGGACAAAAATTGGAAAATTTTTAAGGGACTTTGAAAAAATTTCAACTGGAATTTTAGCAATTTTGACGTGAAATTGTAAACATGTGGACATGGATTTTGAAAATTCTAGAGAGAATTTTAAAAGCTTCAAGAGAATTTCAACAATTTTGAGAGGGATTTGAAAAGTTTCAATGGGAATGGGAAGAATTGGGACAAAAATTGGAAAATTTTTAAGGGACTTTGAAAAAATTTCAACTGGAATTTTAGCAATTTTTTACATGAAATTGTAAACATGATGAAGTGGATTCTGAAAATTCTAGAGAGAATTTTAAAAGCTTCAACAGAATTTCAACAATTTTGAGAGGGATTTGAAAAGTTTCAATGGGAATGGGAAGAATTGGGACAAAAATTGGAAAATTTTTAAGGGACTTTGAAAACATTTCAACTGGAATTTTAGCCATTTTTTGATGTGAAATTGTAAACATGTGGCCATGGATTTTGAAAATTCTAGAGAGAATTTTAAAAGCTTCAAGAGAATTTCAACAATTTTGAGAGGGATTTGAAAAGTTTCAATGGGAATGGGAAGAATTGGGACAAAAATTGGAAAATTTTGAAGGGACTTTGAAAAAATTTCAACTGGAATTTTAGCATTTTTTTTTACGTGAAATTGTAAACATGTGGACATGGATTTTGAAAATTCTAGAGAGAATTTTAAAAGCTTCAAGAGAATTTCAACAATTTTGAGAGGGATTTGAAAAGTTTCAATGGGAATGGGAAGAATTGGGACAAAAATTGGAAAATTTTGAAGGGACTTTGAAAAAATTGCAACTGGAATTTTAGCCATTTTTTGACATGAAATTGTAAACATGTGGCCATGGATTTTGAAAATTCTAGAGAGAATTTTAAAAGCTTCAACAGAATTTCAACAATTTTGAGAGGGATTTGAAAAGTTTCAATGGGAATGGGAAGAATTGGGACAAAAATTGGAAAATTTTTAAGGGACTTTGAAAAAATTTCAACTGGAATTTTAGCATTTTTTTTACGTGAAATTGTAAACATGTGGACATGGATTTTGAAAATTCTAGAGAGAATTTTAAAAGCTTCAAGAGAATTTCAACAATTTTGAGAGGGATTTGAAAAGTTTCAATGGGAATGGGAAGAATTGGGACAAAAATTGGAAAATTTTTAAGGGACTTTGAAAAAATTGCAACTGGAATTTTAGCCATTTTTTGACGTGAAATTGTAAACATGTGGCCATGGATTTTGAAAATTCTAGAGAGAATTTTAAAAGCTTCAACAGAATTTCCACAATTTGGAGAGGGATTTGAAAAGTTTCAATGGGAATGGGAAGAATTGGGACAAAAATTGGAAAATTTTTAAGGGACTGAAAAAATTTCAACTGGAATTTTAGCCATTTTTTGACGTGAAATTGTAAACATGTGGACATGGATTTTGAAAATTCTAGAGAGAATTTAAAAGCTTCAAGAGAATTTCAACAATTTGGAGAGGGATTTGAAAAGTTTCAATGGGAATGGGAAGAATTGGGACAAAAATGGGAAAATTCTTAAGGGACTTTGAAAAAATTTCAACTGGAATTTTAGCCATTTTTTGACGTGAAATTGTAAACATGTGGCCATGGATTTTGAAAATTCTAGAGAGAATTTTAAAAGCTTCAAGAGAATTTCAACAATTTTGAGAGGGATTTGAAAAGTTTCAATGGGAATGGGAAGAATTGGGACAAAAATTGGAAAATTTTGAAGGGACTTTGAAAAAATTTCAACTGGAATTTTAGCCATTTTTTGATGTGAAATTGTAAACATGTGGACATGGATTTTGAAAATTCTAGAGAGAATTTTAAAAGCTTCAACAGAATTTCAACAATTTTGAGAGGGATTTGAAAAGTTTCAATGGGAATGGGAAGAATTGGGACAAAAATTGGAAAATTTTTCAGGGACTTTGAAAAAATTTCAACTGGAATTTTAGCCATTTTTTGACGTGAAATTGTAAACATGTGGACATGGATTTTGAAAATTCTAGAGAGAATTTTAAAAGCTTCAACAGAATTTCCACAATTTTGAGAGGGATTTGAAAAGTTTCAATGGGAATGGGAAGAATTGGGACAAAAATTGGAAAATTTTTAAGGGACTGAAAAAATTGCAACTGGAATTTTAGCCATTTTTTGACGTGAAATTGTAAACATGTGGCCATGGATTTTGAAAATTCTAGAGAGAATTTTAAAAGCTTCAAGAGAATTTCAACAATTTTGAGAGGGATTTGAAAAGTTTCAATGGGAATGGGAAGAATTGGGACAAAAATTGGAAAATTTTGAAGGGACTTTGAAAAAATTTCAACTGGAATTTTAGCAATTTTTTACATGAAATTGTAAACATGATGAAGTGGATTTTGAAAATTCTAGAGAGAATTTTAAAAGCTTCAACAGAATTTCAACAATTTTGAGAGGGATTTGAAAAGTTTCAATGGGAATGGGAAGAATTGGGACAAAAATTGGAAAATTTTTAAGGGACTTTGAAAACATTTCAACTGGAATTTTAGCCATTTTTTGACGTGAAATTGTAAACATGTGGCCATGGATTTTGAAAATTCTAGAGAGAATTTTAAAAGCTTCAAGAGAATTTCCACAATTTTGAGAGGGATTTGAAAAGTTTCAATGGGAATGGGAAGAATTGGGACAAAAATTGGAAAATTTTGAAGGGACTTTGAAAAAATTTCAACTGGAATTTTAGCATTTTTTTTTTACGTGAAATTGTAAACATGTGGCCATGGATTTTGAAAATTCTAGAGAGAATTTTAAAAGCTTCAAGAGAATTTCAACAATTTTGAGAGGGATTTGAAAAGTTTCAATGGGAATGGGAAGAATTGGGACAAAAATTGGAAAATTTTTAAGGGACTTTGAAAAAATTGCAACTGGAATTTTAGCCATTTTTTGACATGAAATTGTAAACATGTGGCCATGGATTTTGAAAATTCTAGAGAGAATTTTAAAAGCTTCAACAGAATTTCCACAATTTTGAGAGGGATTTGAAAAGTTTCAATGGGAATGGGAAGAATTGGGACAAAAATTGGAAAATTTTTCAGGGACTTTGAAAAAATTTCAACTGGAATTTTAGCCATTTTTTGACGTGAAATTGTAAACATGTGGCCATGGATTTTGAAAATTCTAGAGAGAATTTTAAAAGCTTCAAGAGAATTTCAACAATTTGGAGAGGGATTTGAAAAGTTTCAATGGGAATGGGAAGAATTGGGACAAAAATGGGAAAATTCTTAAGGGACTTTGAAAAAATTTCAACTGGAATTTTAGCCATTTTTTGACGTGAAATTGTAAACATGTGGCCATGGATTTTGAAAATTCTAGAGAGAATTTTAAAAGCTTCAACAGAATTTCCACAATTTTGAGAGGGATTTGAAAAGTTTCAATGGGAATGGGAAGAATTGGGACAAAAATTGGAAAATTTTTAAGGGACTTTGAAAAAATTTCAACTGGAATTTTAGCAATTTTGACGTGAAATTGTAAACATGTGGACATGGATTTTGAAAATTCTAGAGAGAATTTTAAAAGCTTCAAGAGAATTTCAACAATTTTGAGAGGGATTTGAAAAGTTTCAATGGGAATGGGAAGAATTGGGACAAAAATTGGAAAATTTTTAAGGGACTTTGACAAAATTTCAACTGGAATTTTAGCAATTTTGACGTGAAATTGTAAACATGTGGACATGGATTTTGAAAATTCTAGAGAGAATTTTAAAAGCTTCAACAGAATTTCAACAATTTTGAGAGGGATTTGAAAAGTTTCAATGGGAATGGGAAGAATTGGGACAAAAATTGGAAAATTTTTAAGGGACTTTGAAAAAATTTCAACTGGAATTTTAGCCATTTTTTGACGTGAAATTGTAAACATGTTGAAGTGGATTTTGAAAATTCTAGAGAGAATTTTAAAAGCTTCAACAGAATTTCAACAATTTTGAGAGGGATTTGAAAAGTTTCAATGGGAATGGGAAGAATTGGGACAAAAATTGGAAAATTTTTAAGGGACTTTGAAAAAATTTCAACTGGAATTTTAGCATTTTTTTTTACGTGAAATTGTAAACATGTGGACATGGATTTTGAAAATTCTAGAGAGAATTTTAAAAGCTTCAAGAGAATTTCAACAATTTTGAGAGGGATTTGAAAAGTTTCAATGGGAATGGGAAGAATTGGGACAAAAATTGGAAAATTTTTAAGGGACTTTGAAAAAATTGCAACTGGAATTTTAGCCATTTTTTGACGTGAAATTGTAAACATGTGGCCATGGATTTTGAAAATTCTAGAGAGAATTTTAAAAGCTTCAACAGAATTTCCACAATTTTGAGAGGGATTTGAAAAGTTTCAATGGGAATGGGAAGAATTGGGACAAAAATTGGAAAATTTTTAAGGGACTGAAAAAATTTCAACTGGAATTTTAGCCATTTTTTGACGTGAAATTGTAAACATGTGGACATGGATTTTGAAAATTCTAGAGAGAATTTTAAAAGCTTCAAGAGAATTTCAACAATTTGGAGAGGGATTTGAAAAGTTTCAATGGGAATGGGAAGAATTGGGACAAAAATGGGAAAATTCTTAAGGGACTTTGAAAAAATTTCAACTGGAATTTTAGCCATTTTTTGACGTGAAATTGTAAACATGTGGCCATGGATTTTGAAAATTCTAGAGAGAATTTTAAAAGCTTCAAGAGAATTTCAACAATTTTGAGAGGGATTTGAAAAGTTTCAATGGGAATGGGAAGAATTGGGACAAAAATTGGAAAATTTTGAAGGGACTTTGAAAAAATTTCAACTGGAATTTTAGCCATTTTTTGATGTGAAATTGTAAACATGTGGACATGGATTTTGAAAATTCTAGAGAGAATTTTAAAAGCTTCAACAGAATTTCAACAATTTTGAGAGGGATTTGAAAAGTTTCAATGGGAATGGGAAGAATTGGGACAAAAATTGGAAAATTTTTCAGGGACTTTGAAAAAATTTCAACTGGAATTTTAGCCATTTTTTGACGTGAAATTGTAAACATGTGGACATGGATTTTGAAAATTCTAGAGAGAATTTTAAAAGCTTCAACAGAATTTCCACAATTTTGAGAGGGATTTGAAAAGTTTCAATGGGAATGGGAAGAATTGGGACAAAAATTGGAAAATTTTTAAGGGACTGAAAAAATTGCAACTGGAATTTTAGCCATTTTTTGACGTGAAATTGTAAACATGTGGCCATGGATTTTGAAAATTCTAGAGAGAATTTTAAAAGCTTCAAGAGAATTTCAACAATTTTGAGAGGGATTTGAAAAGTTTCAATGGGAATGGGAAGAATTGGGACAAAAATTGGAAAATTTTGAAGGGACTTTGAAAAAATTTCAACTGGAATTTTAGCAATTTTGACGTGAAATTGTAAACATGTGGACATGGATTTTGAAAATTCTAGAGAGAATTTTAAAAGCTTCAAGAGAATTTCAACCATTTTGAGAGGGATTTGAAAAGTTTCAATGGGAATGGGAAGAATTGGGACAAAAATTGGAAAATTTTTAAGGGACTTTGAAAAAATTTCAACTGGAATTTTAGCAATTTTTTACATGAAATTGTAAACATGATGAAGTGGATTTTGAAAATTCTAGAGAGAATTTTAAAAGCTTCAACAGAATTTCAACAATTTTGAGAGGGATTTGAAAAGTTTCAATGGGAATGGGAAGAATTGGGACAAAAATTGGAAAATTTTTAAGGGACTTTGAAAACATTTCAACTGGAATTTTAGCCATTTTTTGACGTGAAATTGTAAACATGTGGCCATGGATTTTGAAAATTCTAGAGAGAATTTTAAAAGCTTCAAGAGAATTTCCACAATTTTGAGAGGGATTTGAAAAGTTTCAATGGGAATGGGAAGAATTGGGACAAAAATTGGAAAATTTTGAAGGGACTTTGAAAAAATTTCAACTGGAATTTTAGCATTTTTTTTTTACGTGAAATTGTAAACATGTGGCCATGGATTTTGAAAATTCTAGAGAGAATTTTAAAAGCTTCAAGAGAATTTCAACAATTTTGAGAGGGATTTGAAAAGTTTCAATGGGAATGGGAAGAATTGGGACAAAAATTGGAAAATTTTTAAGGGACTTTGAAAAAATTGCAACTGGAATTTTAGCCATTTTTTGACATGAAATTGTAAACATGTGGCCATGGATTTTGAAAATTCTAGAGAGAATTTTAAAAGCTTCAACAGAATTTCCACAATTTTGAGAGGGATTTGAAAAGTTTCAATGGGAATGGGAAGAATTGGGACAAAAATTGGAAAATTTTTCAGGGACTTTGAAAAAATTTCAACTGGAATTTTAGCCATTTTTTGACGTGAAATTGTAAACATGTGGCCATGGATTTTGAAAATTCTAGAGAGAATTTTAAAAGCTTCAAGAGAATTTCAACAATTTGGAGAGGGATTTGAAAAGTTTCAATGGGAATGGGAAGAATTGGGACAAAAATGGGAAAATTCTTAAGGGACTTTGAAAAAATTGCAACTGGAATTTTAGCCATTTTTTGACGTGAAATTGTAAACATGTGGCCATGGATTTTGAAAATTCTAGAGAGAATTTTAAAAGCTTCAACAGAATTTCCACAATTTTGAGAGGGATTTGAAAAGTTTCAATGGGAATGGGAAGAATTGGGACAAAAATTGGAAAATTTTTAAGGGACTTTGAAAAAATTTCAACTGGAATTTTAGCAATTTTGACGTGAAATTGTAAACATGTGGACATGGATTTTGAAAATTCTAGAGAGAATTTTAAAAGCTTCAAGAGAATTTCAACAATTTTGAGAGGGATTTGAAAAGTTTCAATGGGAATGGGAAGAATTGGGACAAAAATTGGAAAATTTTTAAGGGACTTTGACAAAATTTCAACTGGAATTTTAGCAATTTTGACGTGAAATTGTAAACATGTGGACATGGATTTTGAAAATTCTAGAGAGAATTTTAAAAGCTTCAACAGAATTTCAACAATTTTGAGAGGGATTTGAAAAGTTTCAATGGGAATGGGAAGAATTGGGACAAAAATTGGAAAATTTTTAAGGGACTTTGAAAAAATTTCAACTGGAATTTTAGCCATTTTTTGACGTGAAATTGTAAACATGTTGAAGTGGATTTTGAAAATTCTAGAGAGAATTTTAAAAGCTTCAAGAGAATTTCAACAATTTTGAGAGGGATTTGAAAAGTTTCAATGGGAATGGGAAGAATTGGGACAAAAATTGGAAAATTTTTAAGGGACTTTGAAAAAATTTCAACTGGAATTTTAGCCATTTTTTGACGTGAAATTGTAAACATGTTGAAGTGGATTTTGAAAATTCTAGAGAGAATTTTAAAAGCTTCAACAGAATTTCAACAATTTTGAGAGGGATTTGAAAAGTTTCAATGGGAATGGGAAGAATTGGGACAAAAATTGGAAAATTTTGAAGGGACTTTGAAAAAATTGCAACTGGAATTTTAGCCATTTTTTGACAAGAAATTGTAAACATGATGAAGTGGATTTTGAAAATTCTAGAGAGAATTTTAAAAGCTTCAACAGAATTTCAACAATTTTGAGAGGGATTTGAAAAGTTTCAATGGGAATGGGAAGAATTGGGACAAAAATTGGAAAATTTTTAAGGGACTTTGACAAAATTTCAACTGGAATTTTAGCAATTTTGACGTGAAATTGTAAACATGTGGACATGGATTTTGAAAATTCTAGAGAGAATTTTAAAAGCTTCAACAGAATTTCAACAATTTTGAGAGGGATTTGAAAAGTTTCAATGGGAATGGGAAGAATTGGGACAAAAATTGGAAAATTTTTAAGGGACTTTGAAAAAATTTCAACTGGAATTTTAGCCATTTTTTGACGTGAAATTGTAAACATGTGGCCATGGATTTTGAAAATTCTAGAGAGAATTTTAAAAGCTTCAACAGAATTTCCACAATTTTGAGAGGGATTTGAAAAGTTTCAATGGGAATGGGAAGAATTGGGACAAAAATTGGAAAATTTTTAAGGGACTGAAAAAATTTCAACTGGAATTTTAGCCATTTTTTGACGTGAAATTGTAAACATGTGGCCATGGATTTTGAAAATTCTAGAGAGAATTTTAAAAGCTTCAACAGAATTTCCACAATTTTGAGAGGGATTTGAAAAGTTTCAATGGGAATGGGAAGAATTGGGACAAAAATTGGAAAATTTTTACGGGACTTTGAAAAAATTTCAACTGGAATTTTAGCAATTTTGACGTGAAATTGTAAACATGTGGACATGGATTTTGAAAATTCTAGAGAGAATTTTAAAAGCTTCAAGAGAATTTCAACAATTTTGAGAGGGATTTGAAAAGTTTCAATGGGAATGGGAAGAATTGGGACAAAAATTGGAAAATTTTTAAGGGACTTTGAAAAAATTTCAACTGGAATTTTAGCAATTTTTTTACATGAAATTGTAAACATGATGAAGTGGATTTTGAAAATTCTAGAGAGAATTTTAAAAGCTTCAACAGAATTTCAACAATTTTGAGAGGGATTTGAAAAGTTTCAATGGGAATGGGAAGAATTGGGACAAAAATTGGAAAATTTTTAAGGGACTTTGAAAAAATTTCAACTGGAATTTTAGCCATTTTTTGACGTGAAATTGTAAACATGTGGCCATGGATTTTGAAAATTCTAGAGAGAATTTTAAAAGCTTCAAGAGAATTTCAACAATTTTGAGAGGGATTTGAAAAGTTTCAATGGGAATGGGAAGAATTGGGACAAAAATTGGAAAATTTTTAAGGGACTTTGAAAAAATTTCAACTGGAATTTTAGCATTTTTTTTACGTGAAATTGTAAACATGTGGACATGGATTTTGAAAATTCTAGAGAGAATTTTAAAAGCTTCAAGAGAATTTCAACAATTTTGAGAGGGATTTGAAAAGTTTCAATGGGAATGGGAAGAATTGGGACAAAAATTGGAAAATTATTAAGGGACTTTGAAAAAATTGCAACTGGAATTTTAGCCATTTTTTGACGTGAAATTGTAAACATGTGGCCATGGATTTTGAAAATTCTAGAGAGAATTTTAAAAGCTTCAACAGAATTTCCACAATTTTGGGAGGGATTTGAAAAGTTTCAATGGGAATGGGAAGAATTGGGACAAAAATTGGAAAATTTTTAAGGGACTGAAAAAATTTCAACTGGAATTTTAGCCATTTTTTGACGTGAAATTGTAAACATGTGGACATGGATTTTGAAAATTCTAGAGAGAATTTTAAAAGCTTCAAGAGAATTTCAACAATTTGGAGAGGGATTTGAAAAGTTTCAATGGGAATGGGAAGAATTGGGACAAAAATGGGAAAATTCTTAAGGGACTTTGAAAAAATTTCAACTGGAATTTTAGCCATTTTTTGACGTGAAATTGTAAACATGTGGCCATGGATTTTGAAAATTCTAGAGAGAATTTTAAAAGCTTCAACAGAATTTCAACAATTTTGAGAGGGATTTGAAAAGTTTCAATGGGAATGGGAAGAATTGGGACAAAAATTGGAAAATTTTTAAGGGACTTTGAAAAAATTTCAACTGGAATTTTAGCCATTTTTTGACATGAAATTGTAAACATGTGGACATGGATTTTGAAAATTCTAGAGAGAATTTTAAAAGCTTCAAGAGAATTTCAACAATTTTGAGAGGGATTTGAAAAGTTTCAATGGGAATGGGAAGAATTGGGACAAAAATTGGAAAATTTTTAAGGGACTTTGAAAAAATTTCAACTGGAATTTTAGCCATTTTTTTACGTGAAATTGTAAACATGTTGAAGTGGATTTTGAAAATTCTAGAGAGAATTTTAAAAGCTTCAAGAGAATTTCCACAATTTTGAGAGGGATTTGAAAAGTTTCAATGGGAATGGGAAGAATTGGGACAAAAATTGGAAAATTTTTAAGGGACTTTGAAAAAATTTCAACTGGAATTTTAGCCATTTTTTGACGTGAAATTGTAAACATGTTGAAGTGGATTTTGAAAATTCTAGAGAGAATTTTAAAAGCTTCAACAGAATTTCCACAATTTTGAGAGGGATTTGAAAAGTTTCAATGGGAATGGGAAGAATTGGGACAAAAATTGGAAAATTTTTAAGGGACTGAAAAAATTTCAACTGGAATTTTAGCCATTTTTTGACGTGAAATTGTAAACATGTGGACATGGATTTTGAAAATTCTAGAGAGAATTTTAAAAGCTTCAACAGAATTTCAACAATTTTGAGAGGGATTTGAAAAGTTTCAATGGGAATGGGAAGAATTGGGACAAAAATGGGAAAATTCTTAAGGGACTTTGAAAAAATTTCAACTGGAATTTTAGCCATTTTTTGACGTGAAATTGTAAACATGTGGCCATGGATTTTGAAAATTCTAGAGAGAATTTTAAAAGCTTCAACAGAATTTCCACAATTTTGAGAGGGATTTGAAAAGTTTCAATGGGAATGGGAAGAATTGGGACAAAAATTGGAAAATTTTTAAGGGACTTTGAAAAAATTTCAACTTGAATTTTAGCAATTTTGACGTGAAATTGTAAACATGTGGACATGGATTTTGAAAATTCTAGAGAGAATTTTAAAAGCTTCAAGAGAATTTCAACAATTTTGAGAGGGATTTGAAAAGTTTCAATGGGAATGGGAAGAATTGGGACAAAAATTGGAAAATTTTTAAGGGACTTTGAAAAAATTTCAACTGGAATTTTAGCAATTTTTTTACATGAAATTGTAAACATGATGAAGTGGATTTTGAAAATTCTAGAGAGAATTTTAAAAGCTTCAACAGAATTTCAACAATTTTGAGAGGGATTTGAAAAGTTTCAATGGGAATGGGAAGAATTGGGACAAAAATTGGAAAATTTTTCAGGGACTTTGAAAAAATTTCAACTGGAATTTTAGCCATTTTTTTACGTGAAATTGTAAACATGTGGCCATGGATTTTGAAAATTCTAGAGAGAATTTTAAAAGCTTCAAGAGAATTTCAACAATTTTGAGAGGGATTTGAAAAGTTTCAATGGGAATGGGAAGAATTGGGACAAAAATTGGAAAATTTTTAAGGGACTTTGAAAAAATTTCAACTGGAATTTTAGCCATTTTTTGACGTGAAATTGTAAACATGTGGCCATGGATTTTGAAAATTCTAGAGAGAATTTTAAAAGCTTCAAGAGAATTTCAACAATTTTGAGAGGGATTTGAAAAGTTTCAATGGGAATGGGAAGAATTGGGACAAAAATTGGAAAATTTTTAAGGGACTTTGAAAAAATTGCAACTGGAATTTTAGCCATTTTTTGACGTGAAATTGTAAACATGTGGCCATGGATTTTGAAAATTCTAGAGAGAATTTTAAAAGCTTCAAGAGAATTTCAACAATTTTGAGAGGGATTTGAAAAGTTTCAATGGGAATGGGAAGAATTGGGACAAAAATTGGAAAATTTTTAAGGGACTGAAAAAATTTCAACTGGAATTTTAGCCATTTTTTGACGTGAAATTGTAAACATGTGGCCATGGATTTTGAAAATTCTAGAGAGAATTTTAAAAGCTTCAACAGAATTTCCACAATTTTGAGAGGGATTTGAAAAGTTTCAATGGGAATGGGAAGAATTGGGACAAAAATTGGAAAATTTTTAAGGGACTGAAAAAATTTCAACTGGAATTTTAGCCATTTTTTGACGTGAAATTGTAAACATGTGGACATGGATTTTGAAAATTCTAGAGAGAATTTTAAAAGCTTCAACAGAATTTCAACAATTTTGAGAGGGATTTGAAAAGTTTCAATGGGAATGGGAAGAATTGGGACAAAAATG